>NW_026930891.1:0-43482 GCF_032062105.1 Saccostrea cuccullata
CAATCTAAAGAAAAAGGAGAGGGAAAAAATTAAGAAGACAGTGTATAATTGTATTTTCATTCTGAATAAAGTTGAAAAATCAAAATCTGTGTTCTTGTTTTCACTAAAACCAGTTCAAACCGGTTAGGCTAGACTGTCTAGACTCTGAAGCGTGACGTCATAATCACATTCTTGCAATGTTTTTTGCACACGGCGCATTTTTTACCTGTATAGTCAGCATAAAAACAAAAAAAAAGTAGTACCTACGTACCCATGTAAACAATGTAAGCACCCCGTATTTAGGGGATAGGATAGGTTAGGGTTAAAAAAGGGATTAGGGTTAGAAGGGGCTAAGGGGGATAGGGTTAGTTAGGGCTAGGGGATTAGGGTTAGTTAGGGGGTTAGGGTTAGGGTTAGGGCTAGGGTTAGTTAGGGGTTAGGGTTAGGGTTAGGGTTAGGGGGTTAGGGTTAGGGTTAGTTAGGGTTAAGGGGCTAGGGTTAGGGTTAGGGGGCTAGGGTTAGTTAGGGTTAGGACTGCACTCAGTTGACCCCCCTTTCCCCTCAACCAATCAAATCACGTGATTTTCTCTCAGCCAATCAGAATCTTCCGGGCTATCTAGGCTGCTTATACTACTAGCAGGTACCAGCATTCTTCTGAGTCAGGTAGTTCGGGTACTTCTTCTGCAAAGCCTTTGTCCAGTATGTTTGACATAAACGTAAGAAAGTGTTATCCTCTTCTTTACTCATGTACTGAAACTACACCCTCGCAATCCAAAGGGTAGGCAAAAAGTGTTGTAAATACCAGTATCCTATATTACTAATGATGACAGAATCAGGGAAGAGTTTCTTCAATTTATTCCAAACAGTGAAAGTAGGATTCTTCCAAGAGCACTGGACAATATAGAGAATGTGGAAATGGACGAACTTCTAGAGATCTTTTCAACCCATGAATGCAAAGATACAATCACAAAAACAGTTTGGGAGCAGTCATTGATCAAAAGGCTCATTTGGAACTGGTTCAAGAACCAGAATACATCAGAGAATGTCTTTCCGAGGTGCTTATAACTTACGAACTAATTATGGATGTTGAAAGAGTTTCCAAAAAATAACACCCAATATAAAAAAAAACACTTATTTCCTCCTTTGAATGCGAAGAGTTTTAATCTGTTTTGCCTCCAGAGGGAAGCACAGTTTTTTTGACTTCAGGAGTTTATTGGCTTAGAATCATCAAACTTTGTCAGTTGATGCATCTTGGGTTTTCAGAGAATGTCGTCCAAAAAGTAGGTCACAGTGACCTACTTTTTGACATTTTATGGCTATATTTATGTATCTCTAGTACTTATTAGTTTAGAATCATCATACTTTGTCAGTTGATGCATCTTTGGTTTTCGGAGAATTTCGACCTACTTTTGAATATCTCAGGTATTTATTGGCTTAGAATTATCAAACTTGGTCAGCAGATGCATCTTGGGACTCTAAAAAATGTCAACAAAATTGAAGGTCACGATGACCTACTTTCGACATTTTATGGCTATATTTAAGTATTCTCCAGTACTTATTGGCTTAGAATCATCAAACTTTGTCAGTTGATGCATCTTGGGTTTTCGGAGAATGTCGACCAAAAAGTATGTCACAGTGACCTACTTTTTGACATTTTATGGCTATATTTATGTATCTCTAGTACTTATCGATTTATTAGTTAAGAATCATCAAACTTTGTCAGTTGATGACAATTTTTGTTCCTCTTCACCCATAGATACTTTGTGCCAAATTTGGTTGAAATTGGTTCAGTGGTTGCAGAGAAGAAGCTAAAAATGTTCAAATGTTAACGCACGACGGACAAAAACAGATAGCAATAGGTCACCTGAGTTTACTCAGGTGACCTAAAATCGCTTAAATCAGTTCCTTTAAAAGGTCACTTTTTTAAGCGTTTACATGATTTAGATCACGAATATGTAACATTTAAACCAGGTATGATCATTTCCGGATTTTTTTTTTTGTTATGATTGAAGATGAATTGGGTGGTCGGTAATAAAAAAAGTCAATGACACAAAACCTATCAACCTTAAAATTGATTCTGGAGCCCAATATGTCATGAGTCTTAAAGCGTGCAAGTATGCCAGCATTGACACTAAACAGTTGATGCGTAGCAGCAGTAAATACGGTAAGTTTCCTACTCTGGACATGTCGTGAAAGCCTGTGGAAAAGTCCGTACGTCAGTAAGAGGCAAGGACCAGTATTTTCTTCTAGAAATACAGATTGTTGATGATGACGTCCACTGTTCTTCGACTTGAATTTGGTGAATCGTGTGTACACAGTAAAGAAGAATCAAAGTATCAAAAGTGCAGAAGGACTGTTGAAAATATATGATCATTTAATATTGAATTGGATGTTTAGCATGAAAATATGACATCAAGATTGATTCAAGCATACCACTAGTAGTTGCGCCACCTTGGAGAATACCACATACTTTGAAGGACAAATGTTTAGAAGAACTACAGAGGATGGAATCTATGAAGATAATCTCATAAGTGAAACCCCAACTCAGTGGGTCAGCCCTATTGTAGTCGTTAAGAAACCAAATGGGAAAGTAAGGATTTGTTTGGATCCGCGAGAACTGAATAAGGCTATTTTAAGGAAAAACTATCTATTTAAGACCGTCAAAGTGGCTGCTAACCTTAAGCATGCGAAGCATTTCACAACTCTGGATGCCGCTTCAGGATTCTATCAAATACAGCTGACCGAGGAGAGTTCGTGGCTCACCACATTCAATACACCCTGTGGAAGATTTAAGAAGGATATGGAGATAACGAACAGTATTCAATCTCAAAGTCCATTAAACAATATACAAAATCAGAGCAGAGCAAACAGGTGCCATGTAAACATGTAAACAGCTGTAATACTAGAGGACATACTATGAGGTTCCTACAACCATTTTGCCACTTAAAATGTTATCAGGACTCCTTCTTTCCAGCCGGAGTAGTAATCTGGAACTCACTGACATCAGCCATAGTGTCAGCTGATTCTCTCGAGGCCTTCAAAGCCCGAATCAGTCCCAGATCCTATTCATTTTAAAAACTGAAGTTTTTATCCAGATTTTAACGAGGTTTTCCTCAGCATGATTTAAATCTTTTAAACATGTGCAATAATGCCCAACTTTGGCGCCAGGCACATTACTGGAAGAAGTTTTGCTAAAAATTATCCAGACAAGTGAATTTAACAGTATCATTGGTATAAAACAATACAAATATGTCCTAAACATTATTTTTCTTGAAAATTTAAGCATTTAAATAATTACTTACACCTGTGAGGATAGGAAAAGATCAAGCACATGTAAAAATGCTGCTACATTGACTTGGGCGGAAACATAAACAAAACACATAGTAATCAAACCCGTACCGGGAAAATTTCCGGATCGGGAACTTTACACTCCCCCTCTGATTTTGTCAAAAATCACTAAACAACAAAAATTTACCCTGAGCATTCATTATGTTCATGCATATGAAATTAACATAAGTAACTGTTATGTGAAATGTTGATACATTGTACATATGTAAAATAGCTAGTACATCAGTGACCAATGTGTATCTCACAAAGAGGACATAAAATAGAATGTTCACTCATCAACTTCCAACAAAAGAATTAGATCTGCTATTGGTCTTCCACACAAAACTTGTTTTCCGTCCTTTACAACAGCTATTTCTACTTTTCTAACAAGTCCATCTCCACTTTCGAATGTTCGGCGCACGACTCCCATAGGCCATTCATTGCGAGGGGACTCATCTTTGAGAAGGATCATATCTCCAGGCTTGATATTCCTCGACTGTTCTGTCCACTTTTCACGTTTTTGCAATTGGTGCAAATATTCTGACTTCCACCGTCGCCAAAATTCTTCTGCAAAGACTTGAACGTTTTTCCAAGCTGACTTAAGAGCATCCTTTGTTCCAAGGGGTGGAAATGGCTCGACATCTGTGGTAGGAGAAATAACAGTAGTTTGTTTAGCTGAATTCGGGCTAATTTTAGAATCTGTGTTCGATTTAGTCTTACTTTAAACATTTGGTTTTCTTGTCAATTTAAAATTCGTAAAGTTATAACAGTTATCAGTATCGCCACATAAACATTGAAAGTTGTTACAATCATTACAAATAATGCTAAGGATAGAAAATGTACTAGAGTTTGATAATGATTTAGTATGGTTGTTGAAGGCTACACATTCTTTGCCTGATACCTAGTACATGTACGGACAGGATTTCGTCTTGCGTCCTAATTCCTTGCAATTCCAACAATCAAGCTTTCGTCTGTGTCTACAGTGGCGCGATGTGTGTCCGTGTTCACTACAGAAGTAGCAAGTCACAGACTGGTAAAAACTTGGAGTCCCTACTGGTTTGACCGGAATTTACCCGCAAAATTGAAACTTCGCTGTTAATTCGTTTGAGAAGCACTGACGTCCCCTTGTCTGAAAGATGAATCCCGTCTTTCCAATAATACATACGGTTAACCTCCTTGAATTCACTTCTGTTGGTAATTAATGATCCTCCGTATTCATCACATACATAATTAAGTGTGGTATTCACATGAGAAACATCCACATCCCGTCTTGGTAACACTTCGGAAAAATAAACTTTGGTTCCCGGAGAACGATGTTTGATGTTGGATATTATTTCCGCGGCATCATATTCAATGGCGTCCATGCCTCGATGAGATGAGGCATCATTCCCCCCGGCTTGGATGATGATGTGGGAAAATTCTGCTACATCTATCCGGAGAAGGTTTGTTTGGATTTGGGAAAGTTTAGCCCCTCTATTAGTTCTTACATAAACATCCTTTTGAAGTCCTCTGGTTCTTACCCGCTGTAGGATTGAACTGCCAATAAGAAGTTTTTTTAATTCCGCATTTTTACTTTTTTTCATTTATAGATTTTGCAGGTGTATGTAGAGGATGGTCCTGCGATTCGGTGTTTGTACTAAAATCAGCTGTACATTTTGTGTTCTTTTCCGATAAAGGATGCTCACACTGGGTGTGTCTGGATATGGATTTTGTTGGTACAGAATTCAACCCATGTACGTCTGTTTCCTTGTTTTTCATTACCTTGACTGATGTCTGAGTGTTTTTGTCAATGAGTATTGGTTTGCTGTGATCGTCTCCTTTTTGACATTTTAGTTTTTAGCTCTACTGGTCAGAGACCAGAAGAGCTTATGCGATAGTAATGCGTCCGGCGTCCGTCCGTCTGTCTGTCTGTCCGTCTGTCTGTAAACAATTTTTCAAAATGCTACTCCTCCTACAGTTTTGGTCTAATTTCAATATAACTTGGCACACAAAGAGACTACACTAAGATACATAATTCTGTGTATCGGTTTTTGATTTCGATGAACGGTGTTGCCGTGGTTACTAAAAATAGAAATTTCTGTCAAATTCTTTCAAAATGCTACTCCTCCTATAGTTTTGGTCTGATTTCAGTATAACTTGGCACACAAGTAGACTACACTAAGATACATAATTCTGTGTATCGGTTTTTGATTTCGATGAACGGTGTTGCCGTGGTTACTAAAAATAGAATTTTTTGTGAAATTCTTTCAAAATGCTACTCCTCCTACAGTGTTGGTCTGATTTTAGTATAACATGGCACGCAAGTAGACTACACTAAGATACATAATTCTGTATATCGGTTTCTGATTTCGATGAACGGTGTTGCCGTGGTTACTAAAAATAGAAATTTCTGTCAAATTCTTTCAAAATGCTACTCCTCCTACAGTTTTGGTCTGATTTCAGTATAACTTGGAACACAAGTAGACTACACTAAGATACATAATTCTATATATCGGTTTTTTATTTCGATGCACGGTGTTGCCGTGGTTACTAAAAATAGAAATTTTTGTGAAATTCTTTCAAAATGCTACTCCTCCTACAGTTTTGGTCTGATTTCAGTATAACTTGGCACGCAAGTAGACTACATTAAGATACATAATTCTATGTATCGGTTTTTGATTTTGATGAACGGTGTTGCCTTGGTTACTAAAAATAGAAATATCTGTAAAATTGTTTCAAAATGCTACTCCTCATACAGTTTTGGTCTGATTTCAGTATAACTTGGAACACAAGTAGACTACACTAAGATACATAATTCTATGTATCGGTTTTTGATTTCGATGAACGGTGTTGCCGTGGTTACTAAAAATAGAAATTTTTGCGAAATTCTTTCAAAATGCTACTCCTCGTACAGTTTTGGTCTGATTTCAGTATAACTTGGCACACAAGTAGACTACAATAAGAACCTAAAGAGACTTTATCAACGATCATTTTTCTATTTAGTTTCAAATCCCAGCTGCTTAAGTACTTTTCTCTTCCTTTGCTATAAGTTTAAACCAGTAGAGCTTCAGTCTCGACAGATACTTCTGGTTCAATTCATGTAGCTCTTCAGCTAAATCACAAATTGGCTGTTGTAAGGATTGGATTGTACTGGCACACTGTGTACAATCATGTACATCACTTGACGGACTGGTCGACACAAGAGAATTACTTTTAACTGGAGTTGATGCCATTGATGGAGTTGATGCCATTTGTGGTGATGATTGTCCCAGCGCATTACTAATATTGTTTGTGTCCTTGCTCTTGATGTCATGGACGAATTTATCCAGCCAGGTATTTGCCGAGGAACCTTGAATATGTAAAACACTTGTTCCAGCATATAGTGTGGCCGTAACAGAATCACAAGCAGACAAAGATTCCCTAAAAGTGTCCATGAAGCTGTTCCATATAGAACCTACAAAATGGGAAAACCTAGCGCTCGATCGCAGTGCCTGGCGCTCAAGCGTGATGATGGGGGCAAACCAGTACCAAAAAGAGATGAAGCACTTGGCTGAGCAAAAAAGCACAAAGAGAAAGGAGAGAGCAGCGTCTGTCGATACTCCACTAGGACCTTCATGCACAGTTTGTGGAAGGACGTTCCATGCAAAGATTGGACTCGCCAGCCATCTTCGCATTCACGACAAAACCTAACAGACGAGATGTTATTATGGTCATCTTCGACAACGAAGGACGAACTATCAAAACATGTGATTAATGTGCATCAAGGAAAAGACCGAAACAGCATTTTAAAGGACCATTACAGAGATATACAGTTGGGATACCTATGGAACGTGCTGCTCTGGATATAATGGGCCCTTTACCTTTGAGCGATAAAGGAAACATATTTACTTGTTATAGAAGATTACTTTACAAAATGGACAGAAGCAGTTCCATTACCTGACCAGGACGCTAGAACAGTAGCAAAGGCATTAATTGAAAATGTGACTGCAAAATTCGGAGTTCCGAGAGAATTACATTCAGATCAAGGAAGTAACTTTGAATCAAATGTTTTTAAAGAGATGTGTAAACTTCTAGGAGTTCAGACGTAACTTTGAATCAAATGTTTTTAAAGAGATGTGTAAACTTCTAGGTGTTCAGAAGACTCTTACAAGCCCTTACAGACCACAGTCAGATGGGATGGTTGAGAGAGCTAATCAGACAATTGAAAATATGCTTTCCATGTTTGTAGAGCCACATCAAAAAGACTGGGACAAATATATACCTTTGATCATGATGGCTTACAGATCATCAGTTCACGCATCAACAGGAGTGACACCATGCTGTATGATGTTAGGAAGAGAAATTGCTCTTCCAGTTGATCTTTATTTTGAAAGACTGCCAGAAGAATGGAAGTGTATACAATTCCTTTGTGTATATAATTACTGACTATGCATATGAATTGAGGAAAAGTTAGAGGAAATTCATGAATAAGCACGAAAGAACTTACAGATTGCTAGTGGTAAAATGAAGGAATATTAGGACACCGAAACTACAAAGACCATGGCAAGGCCCATTTCTAGTGAATTTCCGATTGAATGATGTTTTGTATAGAATTCAAGAGACACCAAAATCGAAGCCAAAAGTTGTTCATTCAAAAAAACTCAAGCTATATGTACGAGAAAATCATCTAAAGTTTAATGTAAAAGACAAGAAAACAGACGAAATAAATTACGAAATTACAGATGGTGTTGTTTAGTATGAAAGAAAATGTGAAAATCCAGATATTTCTAATGTTCAAGAATGTGAAACTGAAGATAATTGGGGTGTCTGAAAATATAAATGAATTGCAGACAGATGAAAATTCAGATTCAAGTTTCAAGAATTCTTTAAATGACCAATTTAAAAAAAACATTCATTGCCAGTAAAAGACAAAGAAAATTACCTTAAAGATTTAGTAATTATGAAAGGATAAAAAACATTTATGATAATTGTTCTATATTTGACTATTTTTATTTTACAGATCACCACATATTTCTGCAAAATATGTGATCTCCAATCAGAGTCCAGATACTCCATAAACAGGCACATTATAGAACAACATTCTGGGTTCTCTTGGCAGTGCACATGTTGTAAAAGAAAATAAAAAATCTTTTTTAATGAGTTTTTAAAGTCATGTCATCAACATTTGGATTTAACTTAGATTATATATATAAACAAGAGAGCTCACAAATGTTTGTAAATATGTTTGCATGATTTTTAACTTTCTGTTTATTCAAGCACCCATGTAGTAGGTTGTAGTTAATTTAGGGACTAAATAAGTCTTAAGAAGGGGGGGGGCGGGGTAATGTTATACAGTCATATAAAATTTAGGTAATATTTTAAAAGTTTATATTTAATTTTGTTAGACATTGATTAAGTAAGTAAAACAATCTTAATTCTAAAATAATATAATCCTGGCTTTACACAAAGTTGCGTTGATAAGATCTGTGTATTGGTCAGCCGGAATCTTAGCAAACAGCCTAAATGGGAAGATGGGACCTCCTGGTGGGATAAGTACTTGGAGTGCAGTTTCCGCACTTAAAAACCGTAACAAAGACCATTAGACTTAGCAGTTCTTCTAGGATCCCAAGATGTCAGATGCCCAACTAAGAGCTGATCGTGAATTGGTATATTTTTGGATAATTTGTTAATTTAAACTGGTGATTTTATGGTTAATAAAATGTTATAACACACGACGGACGACGTACAACGGACGACAAACGACGGACGCCGACGGACAAACACGGATGGCAATAGGTCACCTGAGTGACTCAGGTGACCTAAAAATTCTGATGTTTCCTAAATATTCCAAGAAGTAAAGGTAATCTTTGTTTAAGATTAACAAATCCATTTGACAATAATCATTGGCTTTTTTCCATCATTAAGTTTTCAAAGTTCACAGGCTAGTAGCTTGTCCTGTTAATCAAAATAATTTGAAACAGTGGAGGTGTGGAAATTATGTTTCACCGAACATGCCGAAGGCAAAGAGTCACTTAGTATTCCAAGAAGTTTAAATAGTTTTCCCTATCATTTCTAGATCTGATTATTCCATTCCTGCAGAAAAATAAATAATTGGAATTAATACTTGTAGGAATTGAATTTAGTTTTTAATTGAATTTGAAACACATTCCCTGCCAATTTAAAATGTTACTGCCGGCACAAGTTTATTCTAAAATACTATTGTTATTGTTTAACGGCTGTTTGATGTAGGTTTTAAGACTGATTTTCTTGTTTAACAATACAAATTAAATATAAATTAAAATATACTGAAAAAAACTCAATATAGAATTTTATTTCGGGAGAAAAAGGGGGGGGGGGGGGGGGGGGGGGGTCTTAATTACAGTGAATGGCAAACATATGTTTAGGTACGGTGAAAGAAGGAATTTTCTTTCTCTAATAATAGACTATTTTAAACAGTTGTTCTTTTCTAAAATTTAAAATCACACCATCATTTTAATTAGCTCTAAAGATATTTAATTAACTGAATATTTGCAGTACTATTAATAATTCTCAAACCTACATGTAGTTAAATTACGTGTTACTGTAGAAATAATTTTTTATGTATTCCTATCATGTAAAATACTTGGATTAATTATTATACATCAAATAATAATTTTTACTCTTGAAAATTACAACAAATTGATGCCGTGCGTGAGAAATTTGTACATTGTCCTTTTTGAAAGTAAATGTTTTAGCATCGTTCTACATACATGTATGTACTTTATGTATTTTTTTCCGGGGAAATTTCATGAAATAGGTAACAGCTGATTTATAATAATAGAAATATAAATATCATAGATAATTTTTGCAATTAAATAATTATTCTTCAAACATGATATCTAAGTTATTTAATTAAAAAACATGTAAATCCTTACCATCAAAAAGATAAGTCCTTTCACTTCGGAGTTCAGAATGACAATAAAGACTGAACGATAAGTGAACGGTGAACGCAAAGTAAACGGAAGGAAGAGTAAATGGTGAACGTTTTGTGAACGCGATACTGTGAACGAAGAGCAAACGCTGAACGAACGGTGAACGAACGCTGAAGGAACGGTGAACGAACGGAAAAATGGGAAGTAGAACGTTTCAGGGACTGTAGAGGGCGAGGCTTGCCAAACCCTCTTAATATGTTTTCGACCCCAGCCCAAATATCGCTTATATTTCAAGACAGTTAAGGGTAATTACCACAAATAAAAAATGGATGCACGGGTTGATATATATTTCTTGACAGATTTTGATTCGAAATGACAAAAATAATAAATCTCTGAAATATAAAGAAATCGTAGGTTTTCATTGGTGTTTAGATATTAGATTCTGTTTTGCGTTCTATATAATTCCATACAAAATTTTGCAGTTTTTTAACCTTATAACAAAAATCTTATATAATTCTTCCACTCTACTTGGTAAACATTATTCAAGTTGTCAATTTAAATGTAAATCTATGAAAAATAATGCCTATTTCTGAAAAAAAGTTTGTTTGTGTTATTTATCCTTAACATGTATTTCGTTTATCCTGCAACAAAATTTTACATTTGAGCTTCCAAAACAAGTGAATTCCGCCAGATTTAGGCACATTTCTGCAGTTGAAACTATGATACCATGGTGTAAACATTGCAGTATATGTGATGTCACAATGCTTTTGGAAAGTCAGAATACTGTAAACCAACTTTTATTCGCGACGACTTTATTTCGCGATTTTGCGAAGATAAAACATCTATCTCAGCGACTAATTTTCGCGATCAAGCCTGTGGTTAATACAGACGGATACTTTATGAATCAGTTCGCAGCTAGAAATATTCGCAATGATAAGTATGTCACGAAACTCCAGTGCTCCAAGTTGCGACTAAAATGGTCACATTTGCGACCAAAAAAACTGATATTGCAACTAGAAATGAAAACACACTCGCATTTTCGCGACTGAGAAAATTTGGGCTGGAAACGTCCAATTTTTAAGATCAGGATCGAGATTTCATTTGTAAAGATTCTCTATCAATAAAATGTTTGAAGACATATACTTAAATACACTTTACAAAGCGTTGCATGGACTTAGATCACCTAATGTTATGACAGCATGGCATGCTGTACAAAGTTTGATAGAACCTGAACCAGAGACGTGGACACATAATGTTCCTGATAGAATGGAATCCAAACTTCGTACACTTTATAAGATCCGACCTTGTTATTGAGGCATTTGATCAATTGCTTGCATATCACAATTAATCATGATCGTATAATCATGATAATAAAGAGTGTTTTGGCGGCATTTATAATGACTGTGTAATGGGTTAGGTACGAAGTAGTAAGTTAACTTGACAAACATCTCGCACGCGAATAAAAGTTGGTTTACAGTACATGCACGAGGCTTTATTAGGGCAGTGACCGTATAAAGCTTTGGTTTATTAGGTTACCTTTATTAGGTTAATGCAAGGGGTAGTTGCAAAGTCCTGTCTGAACAGCTGTCAAGCTTGTATTTTCATTTGATTAAATTTTATTTCTGTAATCAGATTACTTGTGTTCTTCTGTACAACCATAAGGGTACATGTATTCAATAAAAATATTTCATTCAACCTAGTAAATTTTTATAGTCACAGGAATAATTAATCTATGATATAATAAAGACATAATACGTATCCTAATTTAAATTATCAAATCTTATTCACAAAATGTATTTTTTTTTTTATGGCGAGTGAAATATTTGATTATGGCAACAAGAAATTCAAAAATGGCGACCAAAAAAAGTTTTAAGTCGCCATTTTACGACCTGAGAGCAAGTGTGACTTAGAGCACTGAACTCGCGAAAATTTCTCGCACAGGAATAAAAGTTGGTTTACAGTACATGCACGAGGCTTTATTAGGGCAGTGACCAGATAAAGCTTTGATTTATTAGGTTACCGTTATTAGGTCAATGTAAGGGGTAGTTGCAGGATAAATTGTTTTTTTTCATGTATCATTCATGTTATGCTTTATCAAATCATTTAAATAATTGATGTTTATCATATTAAAACATCCTATAGATGTGTGTATTGAAGCTCATAGATGTGTGTATTGAAGCTCATGTTAAATTAACACCCTTTTAAGCAATATGGGTGTATTTTTTCTCCTTTAATCAATTTAATTTAATGTTTTCTAAGATCAGCAGCGTAAAGGTGACATCAGATGAGCATTGTAACTCGTGGGCCTCTTGTTTATGTATTCTTGCAGCTAGAAACCAAATCTGAAAATATTAATGAGTTACAACGCAGTTTGGAGGAGTCAAAAAGACAAAGAGATCGAATATCTGATGAAATCAAACGTCTTAAGGACCAGGTCATGGAACTAGATTTAGAATTGAGGTTGGCTCGATTGAGATAAAACTACAGGTAAGTTTGGCTTCCTCAGAGCCAGGCCATTACCCATCACAGGGACATACTTAATGTTGGAGGCATCTGCACTACCAAACGGCACAAGGATTACCTTTGCTCCCGTGCAAGTGAAAAGTATAAGTTAATCTCTCTTTCTCTTTCCGTCTCACTCTCTTAAATAATGTGTATGTTACAGATTTGTTTTCAAAATTAAGGTTGGAGAAATAACACTTGTCTCAAATGGATCACAACATCGTGAAGTACAAATAGCAATGGGGGGGGGGGTAGAACAGCCCTCCTTTCCCTCTGGGGTAAACAGGCAGAGGAGAAAGTTAATGTAGGGGCTGTGTACACTGTCAAGTGTATACAGCAATCTAATGATTTTAACAACCAGCGTTGTTATGGATCCAGTAACATGACAGCATTTGAGGTAATAAATGTTATTACAGGTGATGAAATATAGTTGGTAATGAGGACCTTAGATCATTTATTTTAAAGGGTCCAAAATATAGGGAACCCTGATATTTCAACTGGCGTCGGAATTTCATAAATATTATGGATTCTGTTGAAAATGTCGCCAGAAGATGGCTAGATATGAAAAAGAAGACGTTGACACCTTGTCAGAATGGATTAAATGTATCGGATCCATGTTAAAGTCGCGTATTAAAAGATTGAGGGGCAAAATGAAAACCCTCTATCCTTCTGTGTTCAATAAACCAGAAGTGAACAAAGAATTAGATAGATTACATGATCAGTACGTACTGGTCCCTGACGACAAAGCAGGTAACAACATTGTCTTTGTTTGTAAGGCTCATTATATAAATTGCATTCTACAAGAGCTTGGATTTAATTCTACACGTGGTAATCCTACTTATACCCATACTTCCCTTTCTAAGAAAGAAATTCTTCAAAATCACCTGTCAGTTTTTAAAACTTTTAATATTTCACAGAGCCAAAATGAAATTGAACTACACTATATATATTTGATTCCGAAACCTCATAAGAATCCTTACAAAGATACATTGCAGGTTCCAGTAAATGTTCAACCAAGCCTCTTTCGTTACTCCTCACCAAGATACTGACAGTGGTGAAGGAAAAACTTCAAGAATACTGTGCAACTATATATTCAAGAAGTGGTGTGAATCAGATTTGGATACTTAAAAGTTCTAAAGAACTTTTGAACAATTTTAAATCACAAGACTTTACAAAAATCAACAGCTTAAAAACTAACGACTTTTCAACTTTATACACAACAGTTCCCCTCGACAAATTAAAATCCAGGCTTTTTGATATCGTTGACAGCTGCTTCTTCAATAGAATGGAACTCGTAAGTTTACTTACCTCGTCATTGGTCATTTGCAAAATTATTTTGTTAAAACAGATTCTGATTGCAAACATAAATAAGTACTCTGAAGTTGACATCAAGAAGATGCTTGAGTTTCTGATTGACAATATCTATGTGATTTTTGGAGACCAGGTATTCGCACAATCTATTGGAATTCCCATGGGTAAAAATTGCGCTCCGTTATTAGGAGACTTATATTTACATTCATATGAAGCAGAATTTTATGCGTGAAAAGAAGAAGACACTTGCCGTGGCGTTCGACTCGACATTTAGATATATCGACGACGTATTGTTAATAATGATAATTTCCATCCCTACGTCGATACGATATATCCCAGTGAGCTTGAGGTAAAAGATACCACAGAGTCCGACACTTCAGCTTCATATTTGGATATTTTACAAATGTTCGTCTTGGTTAGTTGACAATAGATTGTCACTCCATTTAGGTAAGACAAAATCTATTTTATTTGGTCCTCAAAGAAAGCTTAAAAGTATTACAGATTTTAAAATTGTATGTAATGGTCATATTATTAAAGGTTCTGACAGTGTTAAATAATTAAGAACCGGTATTGACAAGTTTCTTTCATGTGTAAATATTGTTTTAAGTATCATACAAAAAGTTCATGCTAGACTTAAGTTTTTATATAGAAATGCATCCTGTCTTAGTACACATTCTAGAAAGACCCTATGTTCTGCCTTGATACAATGTTATTTTGACTATGCCAGTTCTTCTTGGTATTGTGTAATAAACAAGCAACTGAAACACAGATTACAAATAACCCAGAACAAAGTAGTACGGTTCAATTTAAACCTAAGTCCTAGAGAGAGTATTTCTAACAATATTTTAAACTCCCTAAATATGTAAGAGTGGAGGATAGAGCTAGATTAAATCATGTTTTTAATATATATATCATGGTAATGCACCAGCTTACCTCCATGAACATTTTGTTTTAAATAATAATATCACAAGAAGTGCAACAAATAAGAATTTTATTATACCAAAGATAAATGGGAAAGAGTCTTATGTTTTTTCTATAATGCAATCAAAGATTGGAATACATTGCCACTGGAGATTAAAGAGGTGAAAACAAAACAAATTTTTAAGAAAGCTGTAAAATCCTTTTTATCTACAAATGCTAGTGTTAGTACATAAAAAGCTTGTCTAATTTTTATTGTTTATTTATTATTTTAGTATCACAAGCATTTTGTGATAATTATCAGGACAAAAAATGCTACTGTAAACATGTCATTTCTCAAAGCATTATGCTATACTCATAAAAGTACCTGCCTAAATTTCAATGTTTATGTAATTTTGTTTTTTTTTGTTTACTAACATAGCTGTTAATTGAGGACCCCATTGGAAATAAGCTTTCTAATAAGGCTTTTATGGCCTATCCTTAGGTAATATCTATCAACTGTATGTCATGCAATGTATTTAATTATAATTACATATATATGTTAAATTGATCTTCCTTAATTAGCATAATGCTGAGATAATTTGTGTGTATGTCTTTTTTTCTAGTAGTATGCTAGTCAGTAATGTTTTAATTTGTTGATCATGAGATTCTGTGATATTCTTACCTGAATAAAATGAAATGAAAATGCAAATGCGGAGAAAGTCTTAAAGCAGTACTACTGTCAAAGGAAATTGTGTCAAAACCAAAGGAAAAATACTTGAGAAAATAAGGAGTCGGAAAAAAATTAATCATACATTCCCTATTCCTTCAAAAGGATCTGCTAAGGGGTTAAATTCAAATATTTAAAAAGTGACATTCAGAGCATGAAAATATGTCGAGGAAAATAGCGCCAAAACCTTTAAATAGCAAACACAGAAGGTGAGCTTACTCAGAAAATTACAAAATTGCAAAAAAAGACATGGGCGAAAAAATTCGCCATTAAAAGTTGTTGAAAATGGGACAGCTAGAGCAGGAGTTGTCAGAGAAACAGACTTCAAACAAATGTCTACAGAATGACTAATATTTCTACAAATCAGAAAACAAATATTTTTTACAATTGCTTCAAAATTATCAACTATTACATTTAACAAATTTTGAAATTTAAGAAGAAAAACAAGAAATACTTGTAAAAAAAATTTTTTTGGAAGAATTAAGTTTAAACCGAATAAAAAAAAAATATTACATTCTTAATATTATTTTGAGCTGTATTATCCAACAAGCCTAGGGCACCAGAGGATTCTAAGATTCGGTCAAGGAGAGCAAAAAAATACCTCTCTACACAATCCGTTTCAAATCTACATGTTAATATTACGAAACTTTGTCTTATCTGACAAATCTGAAAGAAGTGAGTACTCCAGGTCAGCTCAAGTGGAAAGCACCAATGCATTAGTAATTTGAAGAATACGCATCCATTTGCTTAAATAAATAAAAATGCTACAGAATTTTTTTAAAATGTTCTCCAGACTTGAATTCATATTCCCTTTCTAACAGTAATTTTAAGAGCAGATCCACTGTAAAGGCATTTTCAGAAAATGATGCATGAGTGTACTCATCTGACTTGTTTCCTGGGTCTATCTGAGATGCAGCCATAGTAGATCATTGTTGGGTGTTAAACCACCTTCAACCAAGAGATTTCAGCATATATTACCAGATATGGATTTTACATATTTCCTGCAACATTCCACCATACTAATCACAGAAGGCTCACATCACAAAAAGGAGGCTTCATTTTGCTACAAGATAGGGAAAGCATGGATTCATGTAAAGATAGTAAATAAGAGCATTAAACATTGACATTCTAAATCATGTTCCAGCTCAGTATCGACTCATCTCAACCAAGATATTGAAGCTCAACCAAGATATTGAAGCTTTGTTGTTGTTCTATTAACCCTTGAGCACCTCTTCTCAAAACACTACTAAGTCAAAAACGTACTGACATTCCTATTTTTTACTGACAAACTTAGAAAAGTACTGACAATGTGCTGTCGTTACTGTAAAACTTAGACAATTACTGACCTTTTTACTGCCGGTACTGATAAACTTAGAAAAGTGCTGACAATCTTAGTCGGTGCTGATAAACTTAGACAATTACTGACCCGTTTACTGTCTCTGCTGAAAAACTTAGACAAGTGCTGACATTTACTGATAATTACTGTCCCTATTGTTCTCGCTTTCGGGGAGGCTGCAGTGGTGTGAAATTGATTTTTGTTTTATTTTAACATAGATTATTATTTCATTTATTTGTTTTTTTCTTATAATTTTTAACTATGTCCAGATGATATCTTTGAAAAAAAACTTCTTTGATCTATTTATGCTAAATTGATGTGTAAAAAATATTTTTAAGAGAAGGGATAAAATTTCAAAACCTTCAAAAAGAGAAGCAATATAAAAAAATAAAAATCTTCCTTTAGTAGTAAGAAATGAAACTTTACAGAGGTCTTTTCCTTTTCATAATAAAACAATGTTATTACATGACATGCATTTTATAATATTTTCTTATTAACATTGACTCCCTGACTTTCTTTAATATTAATTTAAAGAATTAAAATGTTAGGTTAGATGTGTTTTATTCAATTTTAATTCAATTTATTCAAATTAGTTTAAATAATTTTAATTAACTCATAGCGCGCGGTGAGGCCGTGGGTGCCCCTTTTTCGTGTAATTATGTGGAGGCCGCCCATATTTGTTTCTGTGCAGTCGAACATACCCGAATCCAAGCATTTGCAAGAAGAAACCAAAATTAAAAGACAGACGGGGGATTTAAAGTAAAAATAGGACATTATTTGATTCATTGGGCAGGGGGAGGGGGGCTACGGGCCTGCATTGATCATTGATCCTTTGATATTCATTAATTTAGTTACTGTCCGCATTATTCTTTTAAAATAATGAACATCTTTTAGATGATTTTCGAATCTGGATTTTCTGGATCCCCACCCGAAAGTACTAGTGTTATTTTAATTCAAATACATGAAAAACATTTTATATTATTATTTTATCATCTTTTGTCTATGCATACTCCTGAAACAAAACTTTAATAGAAGTTAATTTCAATGTTCTTTTCAATTAGAGTGTCGGTAGACGTTCACATGGATCTAGTTTCTTTTTTTCTTTTCAAATTAAAATGGGGGGGGGGGCGTGCGAACTAAATCAAGAACGATGACCATGTGCTTTTAATAAAGTAGAACACACAATTAACAATGTCGTGTTGAAGTTCTCCTTTTAATCTGTTTAGGTACAAAAAAAAATAAATTTAATTAACTTAATAAATCGGCGTTTCATAGCTTTGTTGGGTATTGAAACCAGTATCATGATTTTACAGTAACACTGTGCTTTTTATTCTTCAAAAATTATTCAAGTCGTTAAGCTCTTTAGAAAGAGTCACGTGACATGGACGACACTGGACGTGTTTTTTGTCGCTCCGTGTTTTTTGACCATTTCTTCCGGATTTAAGTTGGAATTCTTTAATTCTTTAATTTCGGTAGTCTTGTGTGAGTTTGTGAATGTTAGTTTTTGGGATTTACCAGCAAAACAACATTGTAAAAAAGTTTGATTTCTTGTACATATGTTTATTGATTTCTTCTGTGATATCATCTCACCTGTTTACCTGTACATTTCACCTGGCGATGGCAGAGAGTGATTTCGATTCGGTTGACAGAACATCAAAGCCGTTATACTTAAAGAACAATGATCTACGGGGTTCCTTAAAGAAACAGATCACTGACTTTGATCTTATTGACCCAATAAAAAAAGTAATCGGTGATGAGATACTTTGCGTGCAACTCGACCGCAATCTGTGGAGAATCTATCTCAAAAGCACAGAATGTCGACATAAGCTCCTAACCCAGGGTATTGACATCAATAGCGTAGCTATGACACTAACCCATACACCTCAGGAGCTACATCCGTTTCTCAAAAAACCCTAAAACTGAGGATATGTGGTCTCCCTCTCTCTGTGGCAGATTCCGCGGTACAGGAATTACTTAACAAACTCGATGTCAAATTAACAAGTAAAATTCTGTACGAAAAAATCCGCCATCCAGAGACAAACCGGATGACAAGTATCCTAAATTGAACAAGGTTCATGTATATTGAGCCTCTTCCAGACGGAAAATATCTTCCGAGAATTAACTACTGCGGTGGTATCCAGTGTAAGATTTTTCACTATGGTCAACCCAAAAAGGACATTCACCTTTTATGTACTAATTGCTGGAAAACCGACCATACCCGCTCTAACTGTTCCTTCGAAACCTGTTGTAAGGTATGCAAACAACCTGGTCATTCCCCCGGGAATGAAGCATGCCCTCATTATCAGCCACAAAAGCATTTGACCCCTTTCAGTGGTGCAGAGGATGTTTTATCCAACTTTTACCCATGCGTTTTGGATATCTTCGGAATTAAACACAAATCGGCCGAGCATGCCTTTCAGTATATAAAGGCAGTAAGATGCGGTGACCTAGATTCTGCCAATATCATCAAAGATGCCGATGACGCCCTTTCCGCTCTTCGCATAGGAAAAAAAATAAAACCAAACGAGCAGTGGGTTTCTACCAAGGAGGCTGTTATGGAGGAGATTTTGGAAAACAAATGTGTCCAGGTCCCTGTTTTCCGCGATAAATTGTGTACTTCCAAGCAGTCGACAGTATTCGTTGAAACAACATACAACAACGAATGGGGCTCAGGGCTTGACCGGGATGGTACATGCAACACCAAACCCGAACAATGGCCAGGAAAGATCATTATTGGTGTCCTCGTGAAAAAAAATCGCAAGAAAGGTTCGGAAAAGAAAGCTAAGCGATTCAGCAAAAAACGAAAGAAAACAAAAACAAAAAGATCTTCCGAAACAAAAAACAATACCGCAAATGCTTAATCAGCTGAGAGAAATGTCCGATAGTGATGAACCTGACACGGAGAGTTCCGGTGATGAGACGTGTAAGTAACTGTTTTATCTCCGATCAGACTGACGCAGCATTGCATGAACTGTGGTATGTGCTTAGTTATATTTATTTACAGACATTTTTGGCATACTTTAAAAATGCTATATTGAATTGGTATGTTCTATTTTTACTTTTTTAGTGATAAGACGTAAATTAGCCCCCCCCCCCCGTTTCTTTTTCATAAAATTATTATACATTTATATCCACCAGACAAATGGAAAATTTAAGTTTACTTTCGGTGAATGTAAGAGGTCTTAATTCGCCGGAAAAAAGGGCAAAAATCTTTACATGGTTAGAAGAATGTAAAATAGATATAATACTTTTACAAGAAACTCATTTTGTGGAAAAACATGTAGAAAACTATGATAGAAATTGGAATGGGAAAATAATTCATGCTTTTTCAGACTCTCCCTATAGTAGAGGTGTTTCTATTCTTTTTAAAAGAGAATGTAATGTAGATATTTTAAATGTTCATAAGTCTAATGACGGTAGGAAAATTCTTGTTAATGCAAAAATAGACGGTGACTTATTTACAATTATTAACGTTTACGCACCTAACAAAGAGTCAGATAGATTAGCATTCCTATCAACTCTAAACACATATATTTCTTCGTTCTCTGCGCAAGATAGTACAATCATAGTAGGAGGTGATTTCAATTGCAATTTTGATAAAGAAAATGACAAAGCCAATAAAAAATTAAGTAAACTGGTAAATAAATTCGACTTAGTCGACGTATGGCTTAATAAGAATCCTAATAATAACCTAACGGTTACACCTGGTGTGATGCAGAAAATTGTCCAAAGAGTAGGATTGATTATATTTTTGTAAGTAAAGACTTTATAAAAAATGTAAAAAATATCATTGTCAGACGAATTCCTGGTACTCATAATAATAACACTCGATTAAGTGACCACAGATATCTTAAATGTACTTTAAATCTGAATAAATTAGATAGAGGTGCAGGTTACTGGAAATTGAATGTATCTCACCTTGAGAATGATGATTACAAACAAGGTATAGAGGAATTATTTAACAACATTGATGAAACGCTAGATCCAATTTTAAAATGGGAAACTTTTAAAATAAGTGTACGTGATTACTCTATTAAATACGCGAAACAATCCAAACATAATATAAAATATAAAATAAAACTACTTGAGGATAAAATCGATAAAATTGAATCTTTGCCTAGTCTAGAAATTAATATGAATGAAAAGCGAAAAATAGAAAAAGAACTAGATGCAATGTATGATAAAATTGCTAAAGGAGCTCAAATAAGATCAAAAGCGCAATGGATAAGTGAGGGAGAGCGAAATACCAGTTTCTTTCTAGGTCTAGAAAAGAAACATCAAACGAATAATACAATAACTGAATTAAAAAAGAATAATAAAACCTTTGCAAGTAATAGTGAAATTTTACAAGAAATGTGTCTTTTTTACGAAAACTTATATACAAGCAAATCTGTCGATGGAAACAATATTTCTTCATATCTACAAGACATTGAATGTCCAAAACTTAGTGATCGCGATAGAAAGTTTTGTGACACATTTCCAACATTTGATGAATGCTTGGATGTGGTATACAATTTAAAAAGTAACAAATCTCCCGGATTAGATGGATTACCAGGGGAATTTTATAAATGTTTTTGGAACAAAATTGGACCTCTTTTTTACGATGTGTTGTCAAGTGTATTTGAAAAAGACGAATTACCATATTCTCAGCGATTGGCACTTATCACTCTTTTATTTAAAAAGGGAGACAAGAATAACCTTAAAAACTACAGACCATTGAGTTTAACAAATACCGATTACAAGATTATAGCTTTTATTCTCGCAAAAAAATTACAATGCGTCATAGATAAATTAATTAGCAATGAACAATCAGCATATATCAAAGGTCGTTACATAGGTATAAATGCAAGATTGATTTTAGACATTTATGAATACTGCATGGAAAATGAAAAAACGGAATATTATTATTTTTATTAGATTTTGAAAAAGCTTTTGATTCGGTTGAGTGGAATTTTCTTCTTCAAGTTTTAAAAAAATTTAACTTCGGTGATAATTTTCTTCAATGGATCCGAATTCTATATAATAAACCAATATTCAGAATTAAAAACAATGGTTGGATTTCTAAAACATGTAGCATGAATAGAGGTATTAGACAAGGATGCCCTATTTCAGCTCTATTGTATCTATTTGTGGCAGAAATACTGGCCTTAAAAATTAAAAATAACAATGAAATACAAGGTATCAATGTTTCAAATATGAAAAGGGATATTAAAAATATTCAGCATGCAGACGATATCACATTGGCTTTAAAAAATATATCTTCTTTGAAGGTTGCAGTTAAGACTGTTAATGATTTTTGTAAACACGCTGGTTCAAAGGTCAATATAAGCAAAACACAATGTATATTATTGGGTAGTCTAAAAGATAAATACACTAACATAGAAGGTATCCAGGTAACAAATGATGCTGTTCGATGTTTAGGTATACACATTGGCCATAATAAAATTCAATGTTATGATTTGAACTGGCTAAAGACTTTTCAAAACATGGAAAAACTCTTTGAATCTTGGAAAAAAAGAAAATTGACTATTTTTGGTAAAGCATGTGTCGTTAACTCTTTAGCTACGTCACAACTTATATACATGGCTTCAATATTACCAATGCCCGATCCCGAACATACTCGACAAATTAAGAAAAGCATATTTAACTTTATATGGAAAAAGCGCGATAGGATTAAAAGAGATACTGTGATCGGAAAACAGGAAGATGGTGGAATAGGTGTGATAGATATTGAATTGAAATTTAAGGCCTTAAAGGCAGCATGGACTAGATATTTAATAAAAGAAAACTGTATAATCGGCGAAATAGTAAGAGGATATTTAAATCGCCTTAATATTGATATTAACTATCTATTAACATTATCAGAGACAAAACCCTCAGACTTTCAAATCATTTCAAACCTTCCGGTTTTTTATATAGAAGTATTTTGCAGTTTTAACGATTGCAAAAGATACATAGATGAAACGAAATTGTCTAATGTAAGTTCTGCTCAACAACCAATATGGAATAATAATATGTTTAAATATGAAAACAAAACAATATGTTTTAAACATTGGATCAAAAGTGGGATAACACATATTAAAGACCTTTTTAACAAAGATGGAAAATTTAAAACTCTACAAGAGTTGTCCGGTGATTTAAAACAAAAATCGAATTGGATATGTGAATATAAAATAGTAAAAACAGCAATCTATAAAAAATCTTTAAGATTCAATATGACATGTTGTGCATACATACAAAATATAGGGAAGTGTTATTTTAATTTTGTAAATGGTGTACATTGTATTGAAGATAAAAAATGTAATTTTTTTTTACGATAATTTACTCTTTAAGAAATTTAAAGCTCCAGACCATCAATTTATGTATAAAAAACTATTTTCTGTTGCTCAAGAGAGTTGGAAGGATATATATAGAAATAAGGTTAAGGATATCTAAGACAAAAAATATGTGTTTTTAATTACAAATTGTGAAATAATACATTGTGTTGAAACAGTTTTCTTTTTCAATGCAAATATAAAGCATCTGTTTTTTTTTCTTTAATATGTGTGTTGAAATTGAAGATATAAAACATTTACTTTTTGATTGTGAACATATTCATATACTGTGGAAAAATCTGAGTTCTGTGTTAAATTTTGATGTACAGTGGAAGCATGTCGTCCTAGGTCTTTATTCTGAACGGAATTCCAAAATACAATTTTTAAATACCTTTGTGTCTTTCATAGCATATAAGATATATAGATTTAAAATGTTTTGTAGAGTTACGAACAAAACTGAAACAAAAGATATGTTATTTTCTTATGTCAAAACAAATATTAAAAACAATATGAACATTTTTCTGAATTTAACAAAAACTCACTTATATAAAAATAAGATGGTGTCATTTGTAGAAATGCTTTAATTAATATATGCTGTTCTGTTATTTTTGTTATACTAACTATCCTGGCCCGGGTTAGTTAGAAATTGTAATTGGGCGTGCAAAATTATTAATAAATTTATTTAAAAAAAAAAAAAAAAAAAAAAAAAAAGTTAAGCTGGTATCCAGCCGAATTACATAATCATTCAACATACAATCGGAAACTCTGTGAAGCATCTGTGTGTAGAAGAAATCGCCTGAGGCCATCCGAGAGTGTACGGTAGCGGGTAAAGAAGACAATAGGTGTCACTGCCGTATTATACAGAAGAACACTCGCCGGATTTTACTGGAAGTTAGTTACGCAACATTACGGCGACAGGTAGACTCTTCTTCAAGACTGTTTGAATTTGAGAAATTCAACACCAAAACATAAGCAATATTAATATGCAATCTACAATCCTTCAACCTCTTCTTAGATTAAATAAATAATTTTTTTTAATATACCGAGGTCAGATAAAATTAACGATTAATGAAAAAGAAGATTGTTGTAAAAACCAACCGGGGAAGGCTCAAATTGTTTAAAGATTTCAGCAAAAACAAATATATGAGAAGAGGTACATTACATCCAAATTTTTGTAAAAATTACTGGTTCTTAATATTTTTTGTTAAGTCATGTTAGTGTGTGGTGGGGACAGTGGAGTGAGGAATTTGTGTGTTTGATTATCAATCAAATAAAAATAGTTCATAGTATGTTTCCAATTAAAAAATCAAACTCAGTTTATATGCAGCAGTATTATGACAATAAAAAAAATTTTAAACTTTGCCTGGGTCGATATTGATTTTTGGAGAAAGAGAGAGAAGGGAGAGAGAGAGATGAATGGTAACTCGTCACAGAAGATATAGTGGGAACCTACAGTTAACGAATAATCTTAATCTTATGAAAAGGAAAGATGTTAATGAAACCTGAATCAAATAAACAATGATTACGGGACGGGTATAAATTGATCAAATGGACAAAGAAATTTGCATCATTCAAAAATCTTACACATTTTTATAAATCATATTCACGTACCGGTATACTAGATTTTTTTTCATGTAATGTGTGTGCATAGAAGGAGGGCTTATACATGTATGCTAGAGGGTTCGAAATAAATATTTGTGAGCACTGGTTCGACGGACTAATGACTTCCAATTTTCACTTCTTCGTAAAATATTCTCTAGACAAGTCCGCATTCTGCCTTATTATTATGTTAACATCACAACACCCTACGCCTACCTGTTTTAATGAGATGAAATTTAATTTCAGCACATAAAATTAAAATAATTCCAATTTACCGATAGCTACAGGGGAAAAATTGAAGGTACATAACATGTAATATAATAATTATTTTTGTTAAAATTGAATCATGATTAAATATACTTTAAGATTAAGTTTAAAAACTAAAATTGTGATCTAACCCCCTCGGCAATGTGAATAAACGCAGCACTTCTCAAATATTTAAGTAACTTCAAGTGTCAATACTGTTTGTATCTTTAGGAGAGAGAGAAAGAGAGAGAGAGAAGGAGAGGGGGAAGGGAGGGAGAGAGAGAAGAAAAATATTTGAGAATGGTGCTACTGCTACATGTAATTACCGCTGACCTAGTAAATATAAATATTTTCCGTAAGATTTCTATAAATGCTCGTACATGAATTTTTATTTCTAATCTGATAATTATTTATTAGTCTCGGACTTACAGACATTGGGTACTTATGAACCCTGTGTAAGCGACCAACCAAACATTCATTTAAAAATAATGTTTTAAGTGACAAAATTAACAAGGCATAGTACAAGTTAATATATGGAACACTGTACTGTTCAATATAGGGGAACTCCCGTATGAGCAAATGAAACTGGAAATCTTAAACAGGGGTATACAATTATATGACTTGTAGAGATGTCCGAGAACATTAGGAAACTGAATTACTTATCAGTAATAAAAATTATTATTCAATATTTAGTAGATTTCCTTTTTTTAACAAGAGAAATCTGTCCTGTTTGTGTAAAGAAAATTGATACAACTTTCCGATCGTGAAAACAATGGGGAGGGGGGGGGGTCTCAACATTAAAGTCAGATATCTGTCTGCAAAGAAATAAATAGATGAAAAGTAACTTGATGATTAATTAATTTTAATTTTTAAGAGAGAATGTCACGAATCATCAAGCTTCAGATGGAAACTTAAAATTTTAACCCCCTGTTTTCTTATATTGGTTGTAAAAAGTGTTCATTGTACACAACTTTCACATATATGAAAATGATGTTTGACCAACAAAACTATAATTTATCTACCTTCTTATGTGTTGCCATGGAAACCACCGTAAGTGAAGGAAAAAAGCTGAAATTTTAACTTTTTTGGAAGAATATTTTTACAGAAAGAATACTGATATCACCCACAACAAACTTTATGCAAACTATTAAAGATATGTAGTGTACAAAAAAGTTTCAAAGCAAATCTAAATACCCATGCATCTGTTGCCATGGCAACACAAATACTATATAGTTGAACAATGTGAAAATTTAAATATTTACCTGTCAAGTTAAAACTAATATATATAAAATCTACAACAGGTTCAGCATTTAAATGAATTTTATTCTTGCACAATACATGTTGATCTTCAAGACTGACATAAAAAATTGAGAAGCATTTTTACTACTTTTGTGGGAAAACTGTTTAATTTCATGTTTGAATTCTTTAAAGAATGCTTAAAATTCACTTCCAATATTTTAAGAAAATTTTAAATATCTTCCAAATTGATACAATGATATGTATAAAAGCTATCATACACTTGCATCCTCAATAAATATAGTGAAATTTTGGGATAAAAATCCTGTAATGTGCCCATAGCAACCAAATTTACTGCATAGCAACCAAGACATTTTCGAAACATCATGTCCAAAAAATAGAGGAGAACATGTATTATAAGTATAAATTAATTGAAAAACCTTTTTTTCTTTAAAAAAATATTTATATAAACTAAAATTTATACATTGATCATATTCTGTGCATAGCAACCAAATAAGGTCCATAGCAACAGAGCTGAATAGACATTTTGTTATTCATGAATTATCAATAAAAACTATTGATGATATTCCTAAGGAATAGATATGGGAATTCAAATGGATAATCTAATAGTGTGCATACTTAGATGCAATATATACACGAATGTAATTTTGGTCTGAGATTTTGATCTACCATAGTTATAAATAAAACTAAGAAACAAATTTAAGGACACTCTTCCACTAACTTTATGGAAAGGAGTATGGATGGTGAAAGGTGTCGTAACAAATTAGTGAAATCTCTCGAATATTTTGCTAAAATTTAATTATTAGGAGAGTGGTTATCTTAAAAATTGATAGGAATCCAATAAAAATAATTTGATAACAAAAACAATACAGCATATACAAATTGAAAATGGTCTAGCAACCACTATAATCAGATCATAGCAACAGTATAGTGTTAAGACAGAAATTGATCTATTTTTTCATTTAATAAACTTCATACTCGTTTAAAAATTGTTTATACAAATTTTTAATAGATAAGTTGATTACATTTTACACCAATTTCATATTCTTTAAAAAATTCATATTTTTCCTTAGCAATATATATCTCACCATAGCAACACTGAGTATGAATGAGGTAATTTCTAAATTTAAATTGTTTTGTTCATATTAAAACTTAATTAAGCGTGCATGAAAAGATTAAAGCAAAAATCTTAAATTAGATCCATGTACACACCAAAATCTACAAAAATTAAAAACATACCATTGCAACAGTTTCCTAGTGTAGGTAACATAACATGTAAAAGTCAGGAATTTATAGTTATTAAATTTAAACAAAATAGTGTTTAAAAAATTTGGAAATTTTCAATTAAAGAACAAAAGATGATTTATTTTTCATTCATTTTGAACTTCAACAACAAACCCATTGTAACCTTTATCTGACAATGGAAAATGAAATAATTTATTTGGAAATAAATTTCAACATCTTTTGGAAATAAAGTTCAAGACATCCAAGTATTTGTTAACGGGACCTACCTTGTTAAATGCAAGTATTTTTTCTTAAAAATATATTCTTATGACTTTAATTCAGACAACATTTCTGAATGGCCCATAAATACATGTACTAGATGGTCATATCATTAGACTTGTTTGTAACTTTGTACAATGTACTAGTTGTACTAGTTGGTCAATAATTATAAGCACATATACACTGACAAATGCTTTTTTGAGGCTTTTATAAATAGAAATACATTACAAAATATTCTTTGAAAAAACAAAGGTACTTGAACAATGCACAGAGCATTATGAATGGATATTGTAGTTCAAACCAGCACATGCTGACATACTAGTGAAATGAAATTTTTTTCTTAGATTAAAACCAATTCAAAAAAAATTACAATAAATTCATTGTAAATACATAAGTACCTGAAAATTAACAAAATCATCATGAATGTTGACATACAGGTTATTCCACTTCTCAACATACCTACTGTATTTGTGATACATACAGTATGAATATTTTAATTGTTTCCAACTAAGTCAATAAAATAACCTTCTGGTATTGTCTAAAACTACAACAGTGCATGGCTTAACTAACTTCTGGTAATTTGTTATACCGGTATATGCAGGTATTATTATTTTAAAAAATGGAAGCAACAATCTTGCAAGTAGGTATACTTAATTCAGATACCTATGTAAATAGGTCACCAAAGCTTCTCAGTCTGTCTCTGTAGACTAACAGCTTGCAACACGTCATTTTGCACTGGTTGCAAGATTTCTGATTTCCATGGCATTATTTTCAAAATCTTCTGCAACAAGATCTTCTTCTTCATATGAACTCAGTGAAATCTTTCTCTTCTCTAAGGACAGTCTACTGAAGTAGCTGGCAATTTGAGCTAATGATAAGTATTCTTGCTGACAGAATCTTCTTTTGCCATCATTATCCTTGACTGTTCTCATTTTCATAGACACCTCTTCTGCATCACACTTATAACCAGTAACTTCACCCTTCTCAAATATTTCTCTCAGGAAATTTGTTTGTTCCTTTGAAAATCTTCTAGCTATTCGTTTGGATTTCAAGGCCCATCCTCTCTCTAATATTATTTTATCCGATGGTAAGGTGGTCGATGACCATCCTCAATAAATATAGTGAAATTTTGGGATAAAAATCCTGTAATGTGCCCATAGCAACCAAATTTACTGCATAGCAACCAAGACATTTTCGAAACATCATGTCCAAAAAATAGAGGAGAACATGTATTATAAGTATAAATTAATTGAAAAACCTTTTTTTCTTTAAAAAAATATTTATATAAACTAAAATTTATACATTGATCATATTCTGTGCATAGCAACCAAATAAGGTCCATAGCAACAGAGCTGAATAGACATTTTGTTATTCATGAATTATCAATAAAAACTATTGATGATATTCCTAAGGAATAGATATGGGAATTCAAATGGATAATCTAATAGTGTGCATCCTTAGATGCAATATATACACGTATGTAATTTTGGTCTGAGATTTTGATCTACCATAGTTATAAATAAAACTAAGAAACAAATTTAAGGACACTCTTCCACTAACTTTATGGAAAGGAGTATGGATGGTGAAAGGTGTCGTAACAAATTAGTGAAATCTCTCGAATATTTTGCTAAAATTTAATTATTAGGAGAGTGGTTATCTTAAAAATTGATAGGAATCCAATAAAAATAATTTGATAACAAAAACAATACAGCATATACAAATTGAAAATGGTCTAGCAACCACTATAATCAGATCATAGCAACAGTATAGTGTTAAGACAGAAATTGATCTATTTTTTCATTTAATAAACTTCATACTCGTTTAAAAATTGTTTATACAAATTTTTAATAGATAAGTTGATTACATTTTACACCAATTTCATATTCTTTAAAAAATTCATATTTTTCCTTAGCAATATATATCTCACCATAGCAACACTGAGTATGAATGAGGTAATTTCTAAATTTAAATTGTTTTGTTCATATTAAAACTTAATTAAGCGTGCATGAAAAGATTAAAGCAAAAATCTTAAATTAGATCCATGTACACACCAAAATCTACAAAAATTAAAAACATACCATTGCAACAGTTTCCTAGTGTAGGTAACATAACATGTAAAAGTCAGGAATTTATAGTTATTAAATTTAAACAAAATAGTGTTTAAAAAATTTGGAAATTTTCAATTAAAGAACAAAAGATGATTTATTTTTCATTCATTTTGAACTTCAACAACAAACCCATTGTAACCTTTATCTGACAATGGAAAATGAAATAATTTATTTGGAAATAAATTTCAACATCTTTTGGAAATAAAGTTCAAGACATCCAAGTATTTGTTAACGGGACCTACCTTGTTAAATGCAAGTATTTTTTCTTAAAAATATATTCTTATGACTTTAATTCAGACAACATTTCTGAATGGCCCATAAATACATGTACTAGATGGTCATATCATTAGACTTGTTTGTAACTTTGTACAATGTACTAGTTGTACTAGTTGGTCAATAATTATAAGCACATATACACTGACAAATGCTTTTTTGAGGCTTTTATAAATAGAAATACATTACAAAATATTCTTTGAAAAAACAAAGGTACTTGAACAATGCACAGAGCATTATGAATGGATATTGTAGTTCAAACCAGCACATGCTGACATACTAGTGAAATGAAATTTTTTTCTTAGATTAAAACCAATTCAAAAAAAATTACAATAAATTCATTGTAAATACATAAGTACCTGAAAATTAACAAAATCATCATGAATGTTGACATACAGGTTATTCCACTTCTCAACATACCTACTGTATTTGTGATACATACAGTATGAATATTTTAATTGTTTCCAACTAAGTCAATAAAATAACCTTCTGGTATTGTCTAAAACTACAACAGTGCATGGCTTAACTAACTTCTGGTAATTTGTTATACCGGTATATGCAGGTATTATTATTTTAAAAAATGGAAGCAACAATCTTGCAAGTAGGTATACTTAATTCAGATACCTATGTAAATAGGTCACCAAAGCTTCTCAGTCTGTCTCTGTAGACTAACAGCTTGCAACACGTCATTTTGCACTGGTTGCAAGATTTCTGATTTCCATGGCATTATTTTCAAAATCTTCTGCAACAAGATCTTCTTCTTCATATGAACTCAGTGAAATCTTTCTCTTCTCTAAGGACAGTCTACTGAAGTAGCTGGCAATTTGAGCTAATGATAAGAATTCTTGCTGACAGAATCTTCTTTTGCCATCATTATCCTTGACTGTTCTCATTTTCATAGACACCTCTTCTGCATCACACTTATAACCAGTAACTTCACCCTTCTCAAATATTTCTCTCAGGAAATTTGTTTGTTCCTTTGAAAATCTTCTAGCTATTCGTTTGGATTTCAAGGCCCATCCTCTCTCTAATATTATTTTATCCGATGGTAAGGTGGTCGATGACCATCCTCAATAAATATAGTGAAATTTTGGGATAAAAATCCTGTAATGTGCCCATAGCAACCAAATTTACTGCATAGCAACCAAGACATTTTCGAAACATCATGTCCAAAAAATAGAGGAGAACATGTATTATAAGTATAAATTAATTGAAAAACCTTTTTTTCTTTAAAAAAATATTTATATAAACTAAAATTTATACATTGATCATATTCTGTGCATAGCAACCAAATAAGGTCCATAGCAACAGAGCTGAATAGACATTTTGTTATTCATGAATTATCAATAAAAACTATTGATGATATTCCTAAGGAATAGATATGGGAATTCAAATGGATAATCTAATAGTGTGCATCCTTAGATGCAATATATACACGTATGTAATTTTGGTCTGAGATTTTGATCTACCATAGTTATAAATAAAACTAAGAAACAAATTTAAGGACACTCTTCCACTAACTTTATGGAAAGGAGTATGGATGGTGAAAGGTGTCGTAACAAATTAGTGAAATCTCTCGAATATTTTGCTAAAATTTAATTATTAGGAGAGTGGTTATCTTAAAAATTGATAGGAATCCAATAAAAATAATTTGATAACAAAAACAATACAGCATATACAAATTGAAAATGGTCTAGCAACCACTATAATCAGATCATAGCAACAGTATAGTGTTAAGACAGAAATTGATCTATTTTTTCATTTAATAAACTTCATACTCGTTTAAAAATTGTTTATACAAATTTTTAATAGATAAGTTGATTACATTTTACACCAATTTCATATTCTTTAAAAAATTCATATTTTTCCTTAGCAATATATATCTCACCATAGCAACACTGAGTATGAATGAGGTAATTTCTAAATTTAAATTGTTTTGTTCATATTAAAACTTAATTAAGCGTGCATGAAAAGATTAAAGCAAAAATCTTAAATTAGATCCATGTACACACCAAAATCTACAAAAATTAAAAACATACCATTGCAACAGTTTCCTAGTGTAGGTAACATAACATGTAAAAGTCAGGAATTTATAGTTATTAAATTTAAACAAAATAGTGTTTAAAAAATTTGGAAATTTTCAATTAAAGAACAAAAGATGATTTATTTTTCATTCATTTTGAACTTCAACAACAAACCCATTGTAACCTTTATCTGACAATGGAAAATGAAATAATTTATTTGGAAATAAATTTCAACATCTTTTGGAAATAAAGTTCAAGACATCCAAGTATTTGTTAACGGGACCTACCTTGTTAAATGCAAGTATTTTTTCTTAAAAATATATTCTTATGACTTTAATTCAGACAACATTTCTGAATGGCCCATAAATACATGTACTAGATGGTCATATCATTAGACTTGTTTGTAACTTTGTACAATGTACTAGTTGTACTAGTTGGTCAATAATTATAAGCACATATACACTGACAAATGCTTTTTTTGAGGCTTTTATAAATAGAAATACATTACAAAATATTCTTTGAAAAAACAAAGGTACTTGAACAATGCACAGAGCATTATGAATGGATATTGTAGTTCAAACCAGCACATGCTGACATACTAGTGAAATGAAATTTTTTTCTTAGATTAAAACCAATTCAAAAAAAATTACAATAAATTCATTGTAAATACATAAGTACCTGAAAATTAACAAAATCATCATGAATGTTGACATACAGGTTATTCCACTTCTCAACATACCTACTGTATTTGTGATACATACAGTATGAATATTTTAATTGTTTCCAACTAAGTCAATAAAATAACCTTCTGGTATTGTCTAAAACTACAACAGTGCATGGCTTAACTAACTTCTGGTAATTTGTTATACCGGTATATGCAGGTATTATTATTTTAAAAAATGGAAGCAACAATCTTGCAAGTAGGTATACTTAATTCAGATACCTATGTAAATAGGTCACCAAAGCTTCTCAGTCTGTCTCTGTAGACTAACAGCTTGCAACACGTCATTTTGCACTGGTTGCAAGATTTCTGATTTCCATGGCATTATTTTCAAAATCTTCTGCAACAAGATCTTCTTCTTCATATGAACTCAGTGAAATCTTTCTCTTCTCTAAGGACAGTCTACTGAAGTAGCTGGCAATTTGAGCTAATGATAAGAATTCTTGCTGACAGAATCTTCTTTTGCCATCATTATCCTTGACTGTTCTCATTTTCATAGACACCTCTTCTGCATCACACTTATAACCAGTAACTTCACCCTTCTCAAATATTTCTCTCAGGAAATTTGTTTGTTCCTTTGAAAATCTTCTAGCTATTCGTTTGGATTTCAAGGCCCATCCTCTCTCTAATATTATTTTATCCGATGGTAAGGTGGTCGATGACCATCCTCAATAAATATAGTGAAATTTTGGGATAAAAATCCTGTAATGTGCCCATAGCAACCAAATTTACTGCATAGCAACCAAGACATTTTCGAAACATCATGTCCAAAAAATAGAGGAGAACATGTATTATAAGTATAAATTAATTGAAAAACCTTTTTTTCTTTAAAAAAATATTTATATAAACTAAAATTTATACATTGATCATATTCTGTGCATAGCAACCAAATAAGGTCCATAGCAACAGAGCTGAATAGACATTTTGTTATTCATGAATTATCAATAAAAACTATTGATGATATTCCTAAGGAATAGATATGGGAATTCAAATGGATAATCTAATAGTGTGCATCCTTAGATGCAATATATACACGTATGTAATTTTGGTCTGAGATTTTGATCTACCATAGTTATAAATAAAACTAAGAAACAAATTTAAGGACACTCTTCCACTAACTTTATGGAAAGGAGTATGGATGGTGAAAGGTGTCGTAACAAATTAGTGAAATCTCTCGAATATTTTGCTAAAATTTAATTATTAGGAGAGTGGTTATCTTAAAAATTGATAGGAATCCAATAAAAATAATTTGATAACAAAAACAATACAGCATATACAAATTGAAAATGGTCTAGCAACCACTATAATCAGATCATAGCAACAGTATAGTGTTAAGACAGAAATTGATCTATTTTTTCATTTAATAAACTTCATACTCGTTTAAAAATTGTTTATACAAATTTTTAATAGATAAGTTGATTACATTTTACACCAATTTCATATTCTTTAAAAAATTCATATTTTTCCTTAGCAATATATATCTCACCATAGCAACACTGAGTATGAATGAGGTAATTTCTAAATTTAAATTGTTTTGTTCATATTAAAACTTAATTAAGCGTGCATGAAAAGATTAAAGCAAAAATCTTAAATTAGATCCATGTACACACCAAAATCTACAAAAATTAAAAACATACCATTGCAACAGTTTCCTAGTGTAGGTAACATAACATGTAAAAGTCAGGAATTTATAGTTATTAAATTTAAACAAAATAGTGTTTAAAAAATTTGGAAATTTTCAATTAAAGAACAAAAGATGATTTATTTTTCATTCATTTTGAACTTCAACAACAAACCCATTGTAACCTTTATCTGACAATGGAAAATGAAATAATTTATTTGGAAATAAATTTCAACATCTTTTGGAAATAAAGTTCAAGACATCCAAGTATTTGTTAACGGGACCTACCTTGTTAAATGCAAGTATTTTTTCTTAAAAATATATTCTTATAACTTTAATTCAGACAACATTTCTGAATGGCCCATAAATACATGTACTAGATGGTCATATCATTAGACTTGTTTGTAACTTTGTACAATGTACTAGTTGTACTAGTTGGTCAATAATTATAAGCACATATACACTGACAAATGCTTTTTTTGAGGCTTTTATAAATAGAAATACATTACAAAATATTCTTTGAAAAAACAAAGGTACTTGAACAATGCACAGAGCATTATGAATGGATATTGTAGTTCAAACCAGCACATGCTGACATACTAGTGAAATGAAATTTTTTTCTTAGATTAAAACCAATTCAAAAAAAATTACAATAAATTCATTGTAAATACATAAGTACCTGAAAATTAACAAAATCATCATGAATGTTGACATACAGGTTATTCCACTTCTCAACATACCTACTGTATTTGTGATACATACAGTATGAATATTTTAATTGTTTCCAACTAAGTCAATAAAATAACCTTCTGGTATTGTCTAAAACTACAACAGTGCATGGCTTAACTAACTTCTGGTAATTTGTTATACCGGTATATGCAGGTATTATTATTTTAAAAAATGGAAGCAACAATCTTGCAAGTAGGTATACTTAATTCAGATACCTATGTAAATAGGTCACCAAAGCTTCTCAGTCTGTCTCTGTAGACTAACAGCTTGCAACACGTCATTTTGCACTGGTTGCAAGATTTCTGATTTCCATGGCATTATTTTCAAAATCTTCTGCAACAAGATCTTCTTCTTCATATGAACTCAGTGAAATCTTTCTCTTCTCTAAGGACAGTCTACTGAAGTAGCTGGCAATTTGAGCTAATGATAAGAATTCTTGCTGACAGAATCTTCTTTTGCCATCATTATCCTTGACTGTTCTCATTTTCATAGACACCTCTTCTGCATCACACTTATAACCAGTAACTTCACCCTTCTCAAATATTTCTCTCAGGAAATTTGTTTGTTCCTTTGAAAATCTTCTAGCTATTCGTTTGGATTTCAAGGCCCATCCTCTCTCTAATATTATTTTATCCGATGGTAAGGTGGTCGATGACTTTTGAAGCAATGTTGATCTCTTTGTTTCAATTTGATCCACAAACTCCTTTTTTGCCTTATCAGAAAGTGAATTCACATGTGTTTTTGTTTTATGATTTCCTCTGTCTAAATGTTTGCTCAAATATCCATATTTTTGGAATGACATGAGGCAATTGGGTTCAGGACAAGTGAAAATTAAAGAACTTTCATTACATTCCTCCACTATGGTTTGTGTATTTTCTGCATCTACAGGTATTTGCTGAGCATGATCAATAACAACTGATTGACCTGGTTCACAGGGTTTCACAAAAGTGCTTGTGGAGCAAGAGGTCATGGTCTCAATGGATGGAAAGATGTTATATAAAACCACTTCTTCATTCATAAACTCCACACCTCTGCCAATACGGTATTGCCTGTGGCATGTTACATGACTATGACCATATCTGAAATTATTCAGCAATGAAATATCCTTAATTTTTAAATTCTTTTTCTCAGCACCAGAACTTGGAGGCAATGCATAAACCACTTCAACATTTTTTATGTTGGAATTCATGACAGCATCAAGGAACTCTCTTGCAGTTGTGACATTATTTCCTTCGTCGACATATTTTCTGATGGATCCTTTAATATGCGCAGCTCTACGATCACATATGCTTTTGCTTCCCTGTGGATCAGCGAAGTCCCTTTGGACAATTTTTAACTCATTTGTTCTGTTCAAACAAGGTATGCCAAATACTCCTTCTACACCGTGAAAACACCCTGCATTATCAGATCTGATAAATACTTCTTTCAACTTTGAATTCTTCTCTTGAAGTCTCTCCACTGAATCTTTTAAAATGGAATTTGATGTAGTAGCATCTTGATTCGCATTGTCGAAGACATGGACAATTGTGTGACTATGTAGATCCTCATTGACCTTGAAGGTTCCCACTGTCATATGCCAGTTGAGGCCTCTTTTTCCAAACCATTTTGACTGTGATTCTCTATACATCATTGGCAAAAATTTCATGGCCCAGTCTCTTTCTAATAGTACTTGATCTTCACCTATGTTTTCCAATATGTCAGATCTTGCTCTATCTTGGTTGACTGATCGTAATATATGTTTTTTCCATTCTTCTAAAGCTTTTACACTCTAAAAAAATAAAGCTACATAAAACATCTGATTGTTCAACAGTTTAAAAAAAATATTACAAGCACATTCAAAGAGATGTGATCCCCCGCTTTCAGTGTTTTTGTGGGTGAGATGTCATTTTTTATGGCATACTGTGTCAAATATGAATACCCTATAATATGTCAATCAGACATTATCACCAAAGTTGAAAATTAGGCAGGGGTTCAAAATTTTTTTTGTCATGGTCAAGTCCAGGACTTGAGGAGTAAATTTTAGGCAAGTCCGAGGAAGAAATTTCAGAGTCCATATTTACCTATACATCATTAAATTTATGTAACTTATAATTTATTTTCATTTGTTGTATTGAATGAATAAAGACGATATGTATTAATATATGTTTTATTTTTCCTCCATAAACTGTCATACATGAGTATTTCAACACAATACCAGACTGATAGATTACTTGTACATTACAATAACTTTTACAAATACCCACTACTGAATAAACCATCTGTTACAATAAATAGAAATTAGAATTTGCTGTAAGTCACAGCTAAAACCGAAATTTAACAAACTCATTGCCGTTTTGTCATATAGGAGGAAACATGAGGAATTGCGTAAAAGCAAGAGTTTAACCGCAACGGAAAATAAAAAGACGGATTGTATTTTCGAAACGTTCGTAATGTTTTATGGGTATTTTAACGCCCACAAACCCACATTTTTACTTAATACATTTGAGAATTTGCTTTATTTTTAGCTTTACGATCATTTTTTTAACTTATAAAAAAAGATAAAAAAGAAACATAGGCAAGTCCCAGGACTTTGGCGAATTCTAAATGCCGAGTCCGGATCCGGAATTTGTTAGTCCGGGACGTCGGGCTTGAGGATTTTTGAACCCCTGTTAGGTCAATCGTGAAGGTCAAGGGGTCAGAAATCATAGCATGCTCGGAAATATCTTGTCACAGGTAAAGCACACGTCAAATATGAAAGCCTTATCTCTTCTCAATCAAAAGTTATATTATAGATCAAAATTATTTTTAAAAAGTAGGTCATCTTCAGGGTCAAGGTCACAAGATCAAAAGACATAGTGTATTTAGAAAGGTCTTGCCACCAGCAATACACAGCTTTGATATAAAAAGCCATACTCTTCTCATTTAAAAGTTATGACCAAGGTTTAAGTTTTTGAAAAGTACGTCAAACTTCAAGGTCAAAGTCACAAGGTAAAAAAAAAATCATAGTATTTTTAGAAAGGTCTTGTCACAGGTGATACACAGTTTAATATAGCTCAATCTCTCTCATGAAAGCAGGGGACAAAAAAAAACATATTAACCTCTAATTAATAAATTGGGTATCATTTTACAACTTATTAGAATGTAAATACAGGTTAATCATGTGATTAAATCCCATATAGCTCAAAGAGATGATAAATTGTAAAATTATTATACAAATTATGGACTTCAGTGTAGGTCGATATGTGATTATAAGGACTCCTGGCAATTGATATTGACCGAAGACACAGAAAGTGATAGCGACCGAGCCTGCAAGGTTGCTATCATTTTCTGTGTCTGAGGTCAATATCAATTTCCAGGAGTCCTTATAACCACAAATTGACCGTTCACTGAAGTCCATAATAGTTATATTATATAATCACTCAAATGCACTGACACAGTCCTTACTGAACGGACTTGGCCGTCATTACGCCACAATTGTTAAATTCACGCTTCTTATATTATGACGTCACGTACTACGTAAGTTTAGTGCAACCGAACAGCATGTCGTGCGATATTATTTTCCGTGGACGCGCTTTTGCATTGATATAAATTGAATGTGTTGATCATGTTAGCATTTTATGACGTCATCATGAAATAACATAGATGATATATGAATAATAATCAAATCATGGCAACAAGAGAAACCTGGCTGTTTTTACACAGGTGTAAATATGCCTTGTTCAAATGTAAGAGAAAATATTTGCAAATGTATCACTGTAGATCACTTAATTTTGGTGACACCTTATTTTCGCGAGAAAGACATTCACTATTTATTAGCGATACAAAATTTTCACGAATTGTGGTCATTGTTCTACATAATCTTAAGGAATTCTATTATACGCGAGAATGAAATTTTCGTGAGCATACTGTCTCGTGTAATAACGCGAAAATAAAGTTCTCGCAAATAAATAGTGATTTACAGTAAATATTCTTGTTTTAAGCATTTTCTGACCTGTGCCAATGTGTACTGGATGTTATCACGTTGGTCTTCATCCTCAAACTGTGCTTCATCTGCGGCATTTTTTATCTGCTCTATGGTGTTAGTTAAACTGTGACAGCTAGAACAGATTTGGTTGTGGGGATGGCTGCAAGTCACCTGATGTTCATAAGCTTTTGAAGACAGGGCATAATATGAACAATGGTCAGGAATTTCTGACTCAACTGCAACATGCATCTTTAAAAAAAATAAAAACACTTTAAATGCAAAATATAGTATTGTATTATAGAAAGATACGTGACCTTTTATATTATCAGTGGGTAAATTTGAATTCTCAAAAATTTTTGCTCACATTTCTTTTCTTAAATTATTCAGTAGAACAAGAAAAAAACACAAAATAAACTTCAAAACAAACCTTATAATCAAGTTTAAGATACTGTTTCCCATTTGCCAGTTTCTGAACGATGTCATCTGCCCACTCCACTCCTTTCAATAGCCTTCCCAACTCAGTAACAATTTTCTTTAGGTCATCAATAGCTCCTGCTCCATCTGCAGCAAAGTTATCTAGCCCTTTCATGCTTTTCCTTACTTTTGGCTCAATAGCCTCTAGTACTCTCATATATGACCTGTCACTGGCAACATTTTCTACTTCAGACTCTAAGCAGAAGCTCCTGTACTGCTCCACTACACGAGCTCTTACACTATTCAAAATAATTTGTGGAACTTGAGAGACTTCACCACTTGAAAGTTTTAACTTAGTTTCCAAAAATGGAGAATCTGTCATGATACAAGGGGACATGACAAAATCTATAAAATGTTTGATCTGGTGATCAGACAAACCTTCCCTAGTATATGATGAACTTTGCACTTGCTGTCCAACACCCCTTGTAATGGCATGTTTTCTTGCTGCTGTATATCTGTATTTGGTAAGAGTTGGAATAAAGGCAATCAACTGATTGTAAGTATAGGCATGAGCAAATAATGACAAAATTTGTCTCTGTGTTCCCCAGTCAGTAGATAGGTTATAGGCTTTTGAAAGAAATTGCAGTATGTTGGTGTCAGCAGAATCTGAAGCAGTCTTCAATAAAGCATCCAGCAGAAGAGAGCCTTGACCTGGTGCAAGGACATTCACAACCTCTTGAAAAATTGATTTAGCTGATGATATATAATCACTTTTTGTACGGTCAGATGCTTCATTCCAATCTGTTCCGAGTTGCTTCTTCACTGGACTTAAGCCACAGCTTTGCAGGAAAGTGTCTAGAGCTTTCCTCTTGTTATTCATGTTTTCTAGGTGATCACCTCCCTCCTCTTCTTCATATGTATCTTGACTGCTTGGTAACCAGAGGCTGCCTTGTGAATTAATGGACACTTGCGTACTTGTCTACAAAGAAAATTTCTTTGTATGACACCAACTTAACCAAAATTGAAAATTTTATACCCTCCTATCAATAGGACATGGTCCTCAAAATGGCACAAAGTTTGCTTGGATTGATACTCTACTTAAGGAATGACTAATTCTTGGCCAAATTATTCGATATAACCTGGTTTGGGTCAGTTTATGCTTGGGGATTATAAAAAAGTGTAAACTGACCCAAACCAGGTTATACCCGAATAATTTGGCCAAGAATTAGAGTCATTCCTTATAATTTAATTTTAGAATAAACAAATGTGGATGTAAAATTGTGCTGCTTTTTACGAGTTCAAATTTGCCGCTCAATAATACAACCATCGTAACGGAAGTGATGGAAAACAAGGGGAGGTAATAACCGATACACAGAACTAGCAGCAATGATGTTTGTTTACATGTGGTAAGATTGAGTTACTTTTTGAAGTTAAAGGTACATTTATTAAATCTGGAACTTTCCATGAACCCTGAGGACTGAAAATGAGGGGATTGCATGGATACAGATGATTCAGCTGATCGTCAAAGGGGTGTGTCCCCATACTAAACCAGATTATACAGAATAATTTGCGTTACTTTTAGGAAATCAACCAATGAGAGGCAAGAATACAAACAAAATTAAATTATTTATGTATAGTGATAAAATAATGTGGAATAACTTCAGTACTTATGGTAATAAGCTTGGACAGATATGTTATGTTATCTCACGTTGAATGATTATAAAATTCATTTTATTGTAAATGTTGTGAAAATTTTGAATATACATGGATGTATATATAACATTTAAAAAAAGGATATTTAAGTTGATAATTTTATAAATAAAAATATCCTTTAAGAGACTTGTAACAAAAACAATTAAATCTTATATCTTAAATTGCTACTTACAATCTGATCAAAATCATCTGTATTTGTGCTTGGATTTACACCATCAGATGATTGTGAAGAACTGCCGGAAGGTATCCTATGAACTGTGAGATCTTGATTTACAGATGAGCCTCCATCTTCTTTAATAGTGTCTTGTACAACAGTGTTTTCTTTTCCTGATGTCTTGAAAAAAAAATAGTTAAAATAAAAAATCAAATAGGTAAGAAATTTATGAAACTAGAAATACTGTATACAGGGTTTTTTTCGCCCATTTTATTTTCGCCCTTTCACACTTGCAGACAATTTTGCCCATGTTTTAAATTCGTCCTGTCCAAGATTTGTTAAAGTATTTATACTGTATTATATGAATTCGCCCGATTTAAATTCACCCAAATGAAGCTGGGGCGAAAGGGGCAAAAATAAAACGGGGGCGAAAATTTCCCTGTATACAGTATGTCCATAGGACATGAATGCCCCGTCAAGGGTTTATTAGTAATGGAACATGAAAATTTGTATTAGTGTATGAAATTTGATCAAAATATCTTGAATAGTGATGCAGTTGAATTGCTTACATCAGTATATATCAGCATATGAAGTTTGACACTAATTTCTTTAAAATGAGGTCAAAGGTCAAAGGAAATGCCAAGGTCAAAAATGTTGATGCAGTTGATAAGCTCTCATCATTATGTATCAGCATATTAAGTTAAAAAAAATATTATGAATGGTTTATTCAAAAGTGAGGTCAAGGTCAAAATGAAGGTCAAGGTCAAAAAAGTTAAAGCAGTTGAATTGCTTACATCAATATGTATTATCATATGAAGTTTAACACTAATTTAGGAAAGGTAAGGTCAAGGTCAAAGGAAAGGTCAGGGTAAAAAATGTTGATGCAGTTGAATATCTTCCATCAATTTTGTATCAACATATGGAGTTTGATAAAAATATCTTGAATGATTTCTTTAAAACTGACTAAAACACAATTTGATAAAAGTGAGGTCAAGGTCAAATGAAACGTCAAGGTCAAAAATGTTGATGCAGTGGAATTGCTTACATCAGTATGTATTAGCATATGAAGTTTGACATAATTCAGGAAAAGTGAGGTCAAGGTCAAAGGAAAGGTCAAAATGTTGATGCAGTTGAATTGTTCTCGTCAGTAAGTATTAGCTTATGAAGTTTGATAAAAATATCTTGGATGGTTTCTTTAAAAACTAAGCTAAACACTAATACAAGAAAAGTGTGGTCAAGGTCAAAGGAAAGGTCTAGGTCAGAAATGTTGCTCTCTTCAGTATATCAGCATATGAAGTTTAATAACACTATCTTGAATGGTATCTTTAAAACTGGGTAAAGCACTTATTTAATCAAAGTGAGGTTAACGTCAAAGGAAAGGTCAAAGTCAGAAAAATTTGAAGCAGTTGCAAAGCTCTCATCAATACCTATCAGCATATGAAGTTTGATGAAAATATCTTGGATAGTTTTTTTGAAACTAAGCTTTGCACTGAGCTAAACACAAAGTGTGACGGAAGGGCAGATGGAAGGACGGAAAGATGGAAGGGAGGAAGGACGGAAGACGAACATGACAAACACTTTATGGCCCGGCCATATTCATAGAGGGGCATAAAAATATAACCCCCCTCAATATTTAAAATTAGAAAGTATCAAAGTAAAGCAATAGGTCACTTAAAAGTCTAGGGTAAACAATTTATCAAAATTGATCAATGTCAGACCTCAATATTATTGAGCTTAATTTACTTAGACAGTACCAGTATACTAGATTTGAAAGTTGTTCTCAATATAATGAGCTAACAAGGGCTTCCAACATCTGGAGTCCATGTCTTATGACCCTTGATTTCTGATCTTTTTACTGCAAAATTGACAGGTGTTATCTAGTCCCTAAGGAGAATGAATGTACAAAGTTTGA
>NW_026930892.1:0-42500 GCF_032062105.1 Saccostrea cuccullata
ACGCATATGTGTTTAGGGTGGGTGTGATATTCAGAAAATATAACTCAAATGTAGGACAATCTTACTATAAGAAAAAGATATGTAAATGTCAGATTTAAAACTTCTTTTTGGTTTAAAATAAAAACTACACGATGATCGGCGACAGTAACGTAAATATCGATTTTTGCTATAAAATGTGATTTTCTCCTAAGACAATCATTCAAGCTACAACAAACAATTGTTGTATTTTAATCAACAACCAACAATGGTTCATATGACTTTCAGAAAATAAAATTTATTTAAAATATTATATTACTTAAAACGCGGTACATTATTTAAAGCGAATTGAGACTATAAATTGAGAATGCGTATTTAACGAGGTTGGCTCCTGATATTTATAGTCTTTAACTTTTTTTTGTCACGTATATTTTTACTTTCTACACACATAATTAAGTAAATAAATACATAAATACACGCCTAATTAAAAATCAAATCATTATATGCATGGATATCAATGTGCTTCTAATGGCGCTAAAGTACGTTAAATATGCCCTTTATGCACTGAAAATGTGTCTAAACAAAAAAGAATTCATCTTCAACGTTTTCTCTCCATATTTTTAATTTTTCCAAATAAAGCATGGAACAAAATAAACTATAATTAAGTCTATTTTTAAAAAAAAAAAAAAAGATACATTAAAAATGTGACAAAGAAATAGTTTCAAACTGCTTTGCATAATTGATTATTTGACCTCCCTGCACTCAAAAAATGTGATTTATGGCATTGAAAATTTGATCAGCAAGAAAATTATTTTAAAGTCTTAATTAACCTTTCGCAAACATGTAGGTCAAATTAAGTCATCTTTAATAATTCAGAAAAGAACATCATAAGGAGAATATAATGTAAATTTTTAGATAAAATTACTAAAAATGTGTCAATTTTAGGAATCTAAAATTAGCAGTACTGTATATAGTCGCAAAGGGAAAATTTGATAATTTTCTTTTAAAAAATAGTTACTAGCTTAATCATACTTGAATGGAATTTAATTATGTGAACTAGGTGAGCTTGCTCCGTAGCAATTTTTAACCACAGAAAGGAAGTTTTGTGATCAACTGATTTATTTTGCTGAATTCTTTAATGTTTAATGAGGCTGGAGTCTGATAGTTAGAATTATTCTCCCACACAGTTTATGAAAAAGTACATACTAGATATTGTAAAACAGTTCTAGGACTCAGTAAGACAGCATGCAATATTTCAACTTTGTGTGAACTAGGCAGACCTCCAGTTTCTTCTTTTATTAAAACTCAAGTCATGATGTACTTTGTACGGCTAAACTCTGAAAATGTAAACCCCTTGATTAAAGAATCATATAATTTTAATATATCTATGCATGAAGAAGGATTTTACTCCTGGCATACCCTTGCAATGTCTATATTTGAAGAAAATAATTTAAATAGCCATGACTACAACAAAAAAGATGAAAAATTTGACAAAATTAGAAATTCAGTTAAAAAGAAGTTGAAGAAAATTGTACTAGATAATTATAAAGACAAAACTATGGAAAAAATATCTAAATTTACAGAAAATTCAAAACTATACTTGTACAGTAAAATAAAACACAATGTCGATATGGAAGAGTATCTTACGCTTGAAAATAGTTTAATGCTAACTAAATTTCGAACAAGTGACCACTGCCTAATGATAGAAACTGGTAGACATAAGAAAATACCTCGAGAACAAAGATTATGTTCTTCATGTAATACTATTGATGATGAATCACATTTTTTTCTACAGTGTAGCTTGAATATACAAGCAAGGAATATACTTATAAAAGTTATGTTAGATAATTGTTCTTCATTCTACCTCAAATCACCTACTCAGAAACTTGAATATATACTAAGTCCAAAACTTCAAGTTATACCGGCTGTTTGCACTTTTATAAAACAATCATTAGAATTGAAAACTAAAAGGTCCACATCGGTGTAACATTTAGGGAATAAATTTCTATATGGATATTGTATATATAATTCATTGTTCTCATTGATTTTGTTTCTTTTTTGTATTGCTTGACCCATATGGGTGTAATATGCAATAAAGATTATTATTATTTAATATATTTATTGATGACTTCTCACACTTAATGATAACACAAGTCCTCTTGAATTACAGAATATTGGGTGTTGCTAAAACGCGGAACGGAAAACGGAACGGAAAGCGGAACGGAACGAAAAACGGAATAATTATTTTGGATTAAATCACTTAAAAAACACAAATTTTATAATAAATGGTATATCTTGTACACATTCAATCCCCCACTATTAAATACAAGTTGATTTTGTCATGCTCAGTCTTTTATTTACAAAAGTCGCTAACAGAACAGTCACATAGAATCGAACTTGAAAAAGGGGAGGGGGACAAACTTGAAAAGTAATTGACAAGCAGAAAACACAAAAAGAAGACACTTGTTTGATGCGGAAGGGAGGGGGGTAAGTTCTAACTCCCAACATCTTAGTACTATTTTTTTTTACACTAACTAACTACACTTATTATATTCACAAAAAGGCTGAGAATGTGAACTGGAACAAACATTTCCGTTGTAAAAAGGTTATGACTGGGGGGGGGGGGGGGCAAATATTTGATATCTAAATGAACCATGTAAAGAGAAGAGAATATTTAAAAAAATTATTACGGCAAGCTCGAATAAACATCTCTTATACACACTGGCTGATAAAATTTTATTCAAAATGAGTCCCTTTCTGTATAGACAAATTTGTAGATATAGGCCTTAATGCATATTGCAGAATCTTTGCATTGATTGAAGTTAAAATTTGTTTGTTTGCGGCACATATGTGTGCATGTTTTGGGGGGAGGGAGGCCTACATGTATATGAATGGCCCCGTAAAATATGAGTTTGTTTTCTCGCTCATCGGAAAGGTCTGAGAAGTTGTAATAGGACTGCCCCCTTTTTGTGTCCAAAATGTACATAAGATTTAATAAGTCAATTTTTAATGTTGCTGTGGGCCCATACGCAGACCCGAAACCGCCACCCCCCTTTCATGACTCGCGAATTCGATACTGCGTGCATAATCTGAATAGCATAACTAGTTATTTTTGTCTTTTCAGACATTGACATTGGAAACAATTTGAAAGAGGGGGTGGGGTCAGAAAAAAATTTCAACATACAACAAATTTGACAAGCAAAAAAGGGGAATATGTCCTTTGCCCAAACACGAAAATCATATTTCGTGTGTGTGTGTGGGGGGGGGGGGGGGATTTCTCTCAGTAGCATTTTTCCAACGGAGAATGTGTATGACTCATGAATATATAATAGTTTACAATAAATTTTTATAAGAAATGACTTTTATAATAAGAATATTGCTCTTTAATCAGATTTATATTGAATCTATATAATTTGTTTTGACATAAAATTTTCCGTTTTCCGTTCCGTTCCGCTTTCCGTTCCGTTTTCCGTTTCGCGTTTTAGCAACACCCCAGAATATTGAAGTTGGACATTTATTCTTTGCATATGACTTAATTCTCCTCTCTCCTGCTAAAGAAGGTCTAAACTTTATCTAAACTCGATAGACTCCTCTCGGAATATTACCTAAAACAGTGGCGTAGCATCGTTTTTTACTTACCTGAAAAAGTTGACAAGCAAAAAAAAAAAGAAAAAAGTTGCCCAAAGTCGAAAACCCTATTTCGTGGGGGGGGGGGGGGGGGGGGTTAAATTTTCTTCTCAGTCATAGCTAACTCTCTGTTCATTATACAATGTTTGTTTTGTTCTGTTTTAGCTCACCTGAGTCGAAGGCTCAAGTAGCTTTTCTGATCACATTTTGTCCGGCGTCCGTCTGTCCGTCTGTCTGTTCGTAAACTTTTAACATTTTTGACTTCTTCTCAAGAACTGCTGGGCCAATTTCGACCAAACTTGCCACAAAGCGTCCTTGGGTGAAGGGGATTCAAGTTTGTTCAAATAAAGGGCCATGCCCTTATTCAAGGGGAGATAATTGAGAATTAGTGAAAATTTCGTGGTATGATTTTAAAATCTTCTTCTTAAGAACCACTGTGCCAGGAAAGTTGAAACTTAAGGGGAAACATCCTCAGGTAGTGTAGATTCAAGTTTGTTCAAATCATGACCCCCAGGGGTAGGGCGGGGCCAAAATGGCCGATCCAAGTTTTACATAGAAATGTATAGGAAAATTCTTTAAAAATCTTCTTCTGAAGAATAGCAAAGCCATAATTGATCATATTTATATGGAAGCATCCTCAGGTAGTGTAGATTCAAGTTTGTTCAAATCATGACCCCCAGGGGTAGGGCGGGACCAAAATGGCCGACCAAAGTTTTACATAGAAATATATAGGAAAATTCTTTAAATATCTTCTTCTGAAGATTGGCAAAGCCATAATTGATCATATTTATATGGAAGTATCCTCAGGTAGTGTAGATTTAAGTTTGATCAAATCATGACCCCGAGTGTAGGGCGGGGCCACAATGGCCGACCAAAGTTTTACATAGAAATATATAGGAAAATTCTTTAAATATCTTCTTCTCAAGAATAGCAAAGCCATAATTGATCATATTTATATGGAAGCATCCTCAGGTAGTGTAGATTCAAGTTTGTTCAAATCATGACCCCCGGGGAAGGGCTGGGCCACGATGGCCGACCAAAGTTTTACATAGAAATATATTTGAAAATTCTTTAAAAATGTTCTCAAGAATAGCAAAGCCATAATTGATCATATTTATATGGAAGCATCCTCAGGTAGTGTAGATTCAAGTTTGTTCAAATCATGACCCCCAGGGGTACGGCGGGGCCAAAATGGCTGACCAAAGTTTTACATAGAAATACATAGGAAAATTCTTTAAAAATCTTCTTCTCAAGAATAGCAAAGCCATAATTGATCATATTTATTTGGAAGCATCCTCAGGTAGTGTTGATTCAAGTTTGTTCAAATCATGACCCCCAGGGGTAGGGCGGGACCAAAATGGCCGACCCAAGTTTTACATAGAAATGTATAGGAAAATTCTTTAAATATCTTCTTTGAAGAATAGCAAAGCCATAATTGATCATATTTATATGGAAGCATCCTCAGGTAGTGTAGATTCAAGTTTGTTCAAATCATGACCCCCAGGGGTAGGGCGGGGCCAAAATGGCCGATCCAAGTTTTACATAGAAATGTATAGGAAAATTCTTTAAATATCTTCTTCTCAAGAATAGCAAAGCCATAATTGATCATATTTATATGGAAGCATCCTCAGGTAGTGTAGATTCAAGTTTGTTCAAATCATGACCCCCAGGGGTAGGGCGGGGCCAAAATGGCTGACCATAGTTTAACATAGAAATGTATACATAGGAAAATTCTTTAATAATCTTCTTCTCAAGAATTGCAAAGCCATGATTGGTCTTTGGTCTACTTTTGGATTTAAGCTTTTCAATTATAAACCAATTCTGCTTTTTCCTAGCCACAGTGCTCAGGTGAGCGATGTGGTCCATGGGCCTCTTGTTGTATGTATAACTGTGATGATTTTGGACATTGTTCTGTATGCTCCACTGTGGGCCCAAATTGGTTGAATAAATATTCTATTCTATTCTATTCAACTACTTTTAGTACCAATTTTAAAAGTATATCACTAAAATTCTAAAGTGGGGGGGGGGGGGCAACCAGGCTTTCAATTAACATTTCCTAAGGTTGGGAAGAAAAGTGGGAGGCCAGTCCCCCCCCCCCCCCCTGTTGCTTCGCCCCTGTAATATCTTCCTTTTGACAAGAACTTCTTTTGAAAACAATTTAAACCTCTTAGAACTTGACCTGAGGTTTATGAATGACCTGCTTTTGAAAATCTTTAACCTTGGTCACAACGTAAGATTTGAACGGTTGGTGCTATTTCACATGTATATTTCAATTAAGTAACAAGGCCCTTTTCTCGGGCACAAGTTCTACAATTGTAAGAATTTTACTAGGCTAGAATGGTTGTTGCTTGGGCTTTCCAGGCACGTAGTATCCGGGGGGGCCAGGGGGGCCGGCCCCCCCCCCCCCCCACTTTTTTCCCCAACTTTACCTTTAGTATAGAAAATGTCTATTGAAAAGATGATTGGCCCCCCTACTTTTTAACACAGTATATACATAGCAAGAATATATAGGAAAAATTGGAAGTTTGCCTTGAAAAAAATTGCCCCCCCCCCCCCCCCACGAAATAGGATTTTCGAGTTTGGGTAATTTACAATTTTCGTTTTTTTTTTTTTTTTTTTTTTTTGCTTGTCAACTTTTTTTTTAGGTTAGTAAAAAAAATTTTCTCAGGTTGGCCCCCCCACTTTCAAAAACGATGCTACGTGCCTGCTTTCATATGTTTATTGTTTAGGTCAAGTTTTGTTTAGCATTATTTATGATCTCTTGACCTTGAGCTTGGAGTTTGACGTCTATTTGAGAAACTTTAACCTTTGTCATAGGCTGCCATCAGTGTTTCACAAACACATCTTGATGAAATTAAATTTACAATACGTGACGATGTGTACGTGTTTCACTATTCACCATAAATGATATTCTCATGCCGATCATGAAAAACAACCTTGCCATTGACAGTTGCAGAACAAAATTAAAGTGTAGATTAGTACATGTTGGTCAAAAAGTTTATCAGTAGGTCAAAGGGTGATGTAAGTAAAAGTCAAATTTAAATTACCTGGTAAATTAATTAATATCAACAACACTTTTAAGTCATAAAAAAATTTATGTCCACCAACTTTTCTCATGGCAATTCGTCTACGTCCTGGGACTTTTCTAAGCCCCAATCGGGCATTCAACTTGAAAAAAAAATAATCAGAATTTCTTACAATTAATATCGAAAGATCCCGGGGGTATATTGTTTTTGTCCTGTCTGTCTGACTGTTTGTGTTGTCAACGTTTACCTAGTCTTCTTTCATACTCTACATGCCGGTATCTAATCCTTGTGACATGACCTTCCATTAGATACCAACAACTTTTACCCCTTGACTTTGGAGTTTGACCTACTTTTTAAATTTTTAACCTTGCAGATAACTTTTGAACAGTTAGAGATACATGTAAGGCTTCCATACTTCATAGTTGTATTTCATGTGAAAAGGCCTTACTTGGGTACCATAAAGGCAACTTTATTTCAATTCCAATATTTTTCCACAATTCTTCGATATAACTATACTAGGGTCAAAAAAGGGGGGGGGGGGCAACTATCCCTTCAGTGAACATTTCCTATAGTAAAGGTAACACTGGGGGAAAAATAGCTGTGATTTTGTTCTTCATTAAAAAGTGGGGGGGGGGCACAGACATACTCTTGCCCCCCCCCCCCCCCCCCCGATCTGAAAGTGGGGGGCTAGTGCCCCCGCTGCCCCCCACCCCGTGACTACGCCTATGCCAAAAATCAATAACGGCTACACGAAATTTATTGGCAAAAACTGGCGCAATTCATGAAACTGTCTTTGGGAATCTATTCAATGGCGATGACACTAGGAACGCTGGTTTTTTGACAGATATTCATAATGCTAGTAATTAATGTTATTAATGAAGTCTTGTGGAAGGAAAATCCTTTTTTTCCTCAGTCTTAATAATTTTAGATAATGCCAAATTCTCTAAAAACTAGTTAATTTATTATCATACCAGAGGCGTAGTCACAAACTTAAAAGTGGGGGGGGGGGCTCAAGTCCAGAAATTCTTTGACAAGCAAAAAATAAAAAAAACACACTTAAAAGGGGGGGGGGGCTCAAGTCCAGAAATTATTTGACATCCAAAAAAAAAAATTAAGATTTCCAAACTCGAAAATCCTATTTCGTGGGGGGGGGGGGGGGGGTGTGGTGGGGGGGGGGGGGGGGGGGTTAGTGGCCAACTTTTTTTTCGAAGGCAAGTTACTTTCAATTTCTATTTTTCTACACAATTTTATTATACAACTATGTATTAATATTATTTCAAAATAGCTGTGATTTTGTTCTTCATTAAAAAGTGGGGGGGGGGGGCACAGACATACTCTTGCCCCCCCCCCCCCGATCTGAAAGGGGGGGGGGGGCTAGTGCCCCCGATGCCGCCCCCCCCTGTGACTAAGCCTTTGTAAAATCAAAATTGACTGTTAACCCTGATAAAACTAAAGCAATGATTTTCTCAAATAAGAAAATTGACGCATCCCAACATTGTTTTTATTATTATTATTCAATAGTACATCTTGAACATGAATATACATATCTGGGAATAATTTTTACTTATAATATGGTAAGCTTCAGTATGCAGCTGATCAACTAGCTGACTTTGCAAGAAGAGCTTTTTATGCAATGAAACGCTCTTTACCTTTTCATAGTTACTTATTAATAAAAACTTTTAAAATTACATGTAGTTATTTTGGGTGTACAGAGAAAGCTTCAAATTTAGCCATTAAACTTAGGTACACTCACTATTTGTTGCAAAGCTTTCATCTCTATGTTTAAATACTATTTAAGAGATTTAAAAAACGTGTTCAGAATGAAAATGGCATAAGATATCAAATCAAGTTCTTCTTGATGCTTTCTTAAAAGATGACAAGCTGTATTAGTTATGGTATAAATGATGATTGGCAGAGTCAAAAAATGAAATTGATAAATTAAAAAAGAAACTTAACCTTCCATCATTTGATATAATTGATAACATATTTAGCAGCTGCTTGAAGAATTCTTACATTAAAAAAATGTTAATTTTCAACTTCAGAACATTGGATTCTCCAAGTAAGGTAAATCCTTATTTTTTAGTCAATTTAGAAGAATGCAAAGATTTGCGAAAAAAGTACTGTCCTTCGAACATCTGTAATTTAAATGATAACATGTTGAAAAAAAAACATTGAAAAGACTAAAGTACTTTGTATATTATCCATTCTCTGTACTGAAACAAGTGGACAGGCTTTCGCCTGTAGACATCCTGACAATGTAGTTCATTCTAGAACTAGAAGGCTATAGATGTGAGATTTACGATAAATGTTTTGAATTGCGGTCCAAAAATAAATAAAAAGAAATATTATTATACTTTGGTAAAAAATTATTTCCGAAACAAGTGACTGTGTATTGAGTGTATTTGTAGTTCTCAAGAATTCCAGTCGGGATCGACATACGACTATGAAGCGAAAGTACGTAGTAATCTACACCTAGCTGTCAGATTCGACATTCGTTAGAAGACTATACAATCGAGTAGACGAAAAGACCCAGCAGGTAAATCCACTTGTTATACAGAAAAGAAAACTGTCAGTTTATGTAAGTTTAGATATATCATGTGTAGCAACAAGAACACAAGAGATACTGTGAGCAATTAGCTTTTGGAGCATAAACATGTCGTGTTGAACAGGTTGGGACCACTCGCCCAAATGGGATATAATAGGCCGTTTGGGATAGAATATCCCAAATGGGCTATAAATTTACAGTGCAAAAAATGAAAATTTTTATTTTGGATTTAAATATCATAAATCCGCATCAGGGCACCTAAATCTGAATAACTTTTGGTAAGCAAGTTTTTCTGTAGTGCCATTGTTTAGGAGATTGATCCCTCGGAAGTTCCTCAACTTCTTGGGGATCAATCTTACAAACCGTAGGATTGCATAAAAACTTGCTTACCAAAAGTTATTCAGATTTAGGTGCCCTGATGCGGATTTATGATATTTAAATCCAAAATAAAAATTTTCATTTTTTGCACTGTAAATTTATAGCCCATTTGGATAGTCTATCCCAAACGGCAATCTAATTAAAATCAGACTTCTTAGATCCGCGCCGTATACACTCTGCGTAAGAAGATCTGACATAACCCGACCAGGGGTCATGTTCACGTGAACTTTATCTTAGCCAATCAGAGCGTCGGCTTTGAAACCGTCGGTGTTTACTCAAAATACATCGGAACACCGAACGTATTAGTAAATCCCGAGGTAGTATCATGAATATGGATGATTTCGGAGGCGGTCCCAAAACACCTCAGCGAATTTATAGCGTAAACGATGTGTGTTGTTTATGTTGTTTTTCCTTCGTCGTAAAGGAAATTGACGAGAGGGGGAAGAGTTTTGTCAAAAAACTGCATAAATTGAAGTTGAAGCTAACCGATGAAAAAAAGACCATCATAAGTCAGGTAGTAGAGCTCCCTCCACAGGCAACAGGCATATGTGTCAGATGTTTCGCAAAAGTGGAGAAGGTGATAAAATACAGGAAAGAAATAGACAGTATTATTAGTAGTTTTGAGGAAAGCCGGAGACGATTGCTGTCCAAATCTCCAAGATCAGTCAAAAAGCGAGGCTTACGATCGCCAGAGGTAAGTTGACCTGACATAACGTAAAATTGATCAGCTGATCACGAATATGTATACAGTACATCTTTTGTGGTCAGTCTGTGTTGAATTATATAAACATCATGGACTTTTCATCCGTCAATACATGACAATAAATGATATCACATTAATTATCAGTTTAGAATATGTTACACGAACATATTTATAATTGCATTAATAAAGTTTTACATACATGCAACTGTACTAATTTGAAAGATGAAGAACCCTTATAACTACCTGTTTTAAACAGGTTCCAAACCCGTAAACAATAAACAAAGGACATGTCTTTAGTACAGTACACATTTTGAATCAAAATTATAAAATAAAATTTCAACATAATTTCATCATGTGTATATTCATGTATAAGTACTTTTAAAAAAAAAATATTTTTTTAAAAAACATTTTTGTGTAATAATTAATAATAGGATCAGGATGATCAACATCTAAATTTTATCTTGTCTTGAAACCCCCTTTCTTTTCTCAAGTTACATGTATTGATGACTTGATTATGGGGTTGGGTCCCGGGCCACAGTTGTGTGTCCTTCTTATTATGTTGATTGGGGCAATGTCAATGTATTATAAATCATATGCATGTATCAAATAGGAGTAAATCTGTTTATCGGGCAGTTTTATTATATGTATTATTTTATTCTAGATATTAAATTTGTTAAATACATATATATATATACAATGTACCGGGTATGTATATATTATAGTTCCCCAGCTCTTAATTTCCTCAGTTATCTTAATTTGCTACAATGAATTAGATCATTTTTTCGTCATCACCTGATTAAGCATGCATGCAATATTACAGCCCTGTGTAAACAGGAGGTAAAATGAGAACAAAGGCAGAAATCAGTTTCATTAATTTACACAGGTAGCTGTTCCTGAGTCCAAGAATTTTTGTGAGAGGGCCAGTACTGACAATGAGGTGGTTGATTTTTCCTCAAAATACAAAGCTATTTTGCCAAAGTCAAAAGGTATTGATAAAAGTAAACATGGTAGTCTATTTTAGTCCTAAAATATATTCCTAGGAACGAACATAAATCACTAAATGAAACTGAAAAATGAACTTTAAAAAATCAAACATTTCAAATGTTTTACTGAATGTGATTGGTCATTAAGAAATTTATGTGAATAAAATTTTGTATAAAAAAAAATTGTTTCACGTTAAAGGTCATGAAGACAAAAACTTCACAGCAGCAAGAAAGTTCCTATCTTTTGGAGGGAATGATTACTCAAGTCAAAATGAAGGTATGGTTTCACATATTTTCTTCATCCATGAACTGTATTTTGTTACAAATAAAAAAAAAATTAAATAAACGTCTTGTTTATAAATACATGTAAATGCAATCTTATACCATGTATACATTAGGAAACCTTACTCTCACTTTTCTGGATTTAAGCCCTATTAAGCATATCTCAGGACCTATAATAATCAATATAAACAATAAATGAACAAACAAATAAATCAAAATTAAAAAATATAAAGTGAATTAATTGGGAATGTGTGTTTTATAGCTACATAATTTAGTACGTTCTTTACTAGTCTTGATTTCTTATACTTTCTTGAATTGATTAAATATAAATTGCTCTCTTTCTCACACAGATGACAAATCCAAATATCTGGATCTACATCCATTGCCCTCTGGAGACAATCTTTTTAAAGGTAATGATGTGTTTCATCTTAAACATATAAAAGCTCTAAGGAAAACAGAAATTGTCATTTGAATATATATCTAATATGGATATAAACATTCTAATTGTAAAATCAGACTTTCAAATATTTATTTTTATTTTAAATCTTAGAACAAGAAGACAAACCTGGTATGAAAACCTTTCAAGGCCAAGGAGAAGTAGAGGTGAGGCATTATACTTATGTTGCTTGTTATGCTTGACTTATATTATACTTCAGTGATGTTTTTTGTTTTGTTTTTTGTATTTTTTTTTTTTTTTTGCTCATCCCATAGCATTCAATCTGAGAACTTATTTTTATCTGTATTATTAAGATGTAATACTATACCTGGTATTTAGCAATATTATAATAATAAACATTTGAACTTTGGTGTCTTGAACTTTGATATCTTGAATACCCAGGGTATGTCAAAGTGAATTGAGGCAGTCCCATCACATATTCCCTAAGTATTTTACTCTCAATGTTTCGAATCCTCCATTATCTCATGATTTTTTTTTCCAGCCCCATTAGGTTCAAGATAATGATGTTTGACTGTATATATTTTAACATCTGTAAATTATTTATCTTAAAACACACTTTTCCCCACTTTATGGAATTTGACCTGAATTTTTTTCATAGATGTGCAAAAATGATGCCTAAGGCCTAAATACTTTTTAAATAATTTTTTCAAGTATTTAGTTGATTTGAAGGGTTGATTGTTTTAGGATGACAATGTTAATTAAAGTTTGTACTAGTAACTGTTTTATATTTTTGTTTTCTTCTTTAATTCTTGACAGATTTCTAGTTTTCTGGTTCAGCAGTTATTTTTCAAAGAATTTTTTTACTGTTATGATGGTTCAACTGTGTGAAAAGAATTGCTCTTCAATTTTATGAGTGTAGAAAGGTACAGTATTCAATCATTATAATTGTAAATGGTCAGGAATAATTTGTTGATCATTAAAATGGTAACAAAATTGACTATGCACAAATGATCTAATATATGTACTGTAATAAAAAAATAATATTGAAACTATAGGTATAAGTTTTTGAAGTATCTTGTAAATTTGTTAGTCAGATGCCATATCAGAGTTTTATACCATTATCAAGTATTAATAATTTTTGTGTTAAAAATTTTGAAAAATCTTTTAAATTGGTAATGCAGATTTCCATCGACTACCCATCTGGAAAAAAGTCAGCTCTTGTTGTCAACGACACTCTTCAGAAGGTCTCCAAGGGAATAATGAGGAACAACATACCAGCAATAATTGATGCTCTGGCTAATTCCTACCCAGAGGAACTTGTGGATGGGGCAACAAAATTGCTAGCAGCAGAAGCAAAGCAGTACTGTCAGAGACACAGTGGTTCTATTTTAGAGAGAAAATCTTTTGAGGAACTCCTGAGCTTTTCCTGGGATTCTTTATACAAGGACCTTGAGAGTAAAGCACCAAATCTGCTGAAGTGTATATCAACACTAGTGTCTGACAAGCCAATTATTGCAGGAGAAAAGCAGTACATACAATTGCTACATTCCATTGCCACTGTGCTTCATGCAAGAAATCAAGAAAGTTCCGCACTGCAGTACCTTTGTGGATTTCTTTTGAAACATGGAGGGTGTACTCAAAGGGTTAGTATACTCTTTTTGCTTTTTCCAACTACATATACCTCATCATTCCTTTTTCAGTATGTTAAAAATTTTAAACATTACATTTCAGGACATTGAACGTCTGTGCAAGTTAGGAGTGACTGTGTCCCCATTGTCAATTCAGAATAAGTTGGCCTCCTCACATCATATTCTTGATTGCAAAATTATGCAGTTGAAAGAAGACTGGGTGAATCAATGCACACAAGCAGCAAGGTATCAGCTGGTTGGTGACAACTGGGACAAGGATATATTGCTGTCCTATAGGTAAGCATTTACTGGTATTATACCCCTTTTTTAAAACAAAGCAAAATACAGAACCGTTACTTTTTTAAAGCAATTAACTTTCATGGTGATCCTAAAGGTTACCTACAATTAAAGTGGCACAGTGAGTCTGCCGAAACATACCTTAACTTTAAGATATCTGAAACCTAGAAACGAAACGAAATCACGACGAAACGAAACGAAACCTGCCGAAACAAAACGAAACAAAACTATCAAAATGTATATAGCGAAGATCAAAGTACAATGTGTAACTGCATGTAGACTTTTTTTTTACTTCAAATAAAGTTTATATATATAGTTCAAGCACTTTTTAATATAAAATTTTAAATTATTGATAAATTACCGTTTCAGTCTAATTATGTATTTACATGTTTACCAGCTGTCACACGTACTATGCATGTATAATTTCAATATGTGCAGTATTTTCTTATTTTTATAACAAAATGTTGTTCAACTGGAGCATAAAGTCACTGTACTGTTGTGTTGAAATGTCTCAAAACATAGGATAAAAACTTTTTTAAATCCATTTCATGAAGGTGTCTGATTTCATTGTTCAGTTATACATGTAACTTGTGTATCCTTTCTACGTACAACAGTTATTTTTATCGAGGTAACGAGGAAGAAATGGGTGGTTTGCAAAAAAGAGGCTCCGTAAAGAGGAAAACGATTTAACTGACAAGTAAAAAGTCTCTCAAAGCGATGTCAATTTTAAGTAAGTAAATTATTCAGTAAGATATTAATAAAATATGACATTTTTACTTTTATTTTTCAAAGATATATATTAATAGGCATTAACCTTTTTTTGGTTAACCCCCCCCCTGAAACCTGTACGCCTATTTTCTGAAGCGAACTTGAACTATATAAATTTCATATGAAGTAAAAATAGACAATATAATCAAAATTTACGGCAGGTTTCGTTTTGATTTCGTTTCGTTTCGTCTTGATTTCGTTTCGTTCGGTAGGTTTCGTTTCGTTTCGGTAGATTTTGTTTCGTTTCGGCAGATTTCGTTTCGTTTCAGTTCGTTTCGTTTCGTTTCGTTTCTATTTCGTTTCGCACTTTACAGGTACCCTCCTAAAGGTTACCTACAATTTCCTTGAAAAACTTTGTAGCGAAGTATGTATAAGATTGCAGTTGGTGCATATGTAGATATTTTACCTGTAAATGCAGGTCAAGTTGAAATCTGGTCATGGTACAAATAAGTGTAAAATTAAATATGGCATTTTTGCTGCCTGTGGGGGCTTTCATGGCTTAATTTACAACACACCTATCAATTAATTTAGAGTCATTTCATTATTAAATTGTTTAATTTCATTCAACAGAACAAGTGAACAGAGTACCCAGTCCCTCCATCTATTTAATGTGCTGGCTGTTGTGGATAGAGTACCAGTGGTTGAAGAGGAGATGCATCCTGTAAATGAAGACATCACCATCTCTTCCTTTCTCCCTTCCTTGGATGAACAAAAGATTTTAGAAAAGGAGCTTGTTTTCCTAGTGGCTTCAATACTGATTGAGCATATACCTTCCCTTGAATCTGAGTTGAAGGATATATATCCTGACCATCTTCAGCATGAATTTAGTAATTATGCCGGGTTAAAAACCAAACAGGTATTTAATATTCTTTTTAATATTTTCTGTTGAACAGAAAATGTTATTTTTTGTGTTTAAGTCTCAGCTGATCAATTATATAATTTTTGTGAAGAAAAGGGAAATTTTAAGGCATTTAAGACAAACAGACCCTTTATTTATGCATTTAGTTAAATGCAATTATAACATTATTAACCTAATTTTTTTTACATTTAGTATCCACTTGGGTTGTATGACTGTGATGAAAAGAAAACTGTGGATGTTATTCAACTTCTGCAGACACTTCAAAAGAAGTATGTTCCTATGAAAGAGGATGGTACCTTTGTAGAACCCATATTTTTTGGTGGTGAGTTTTTTTTTTTATTCTGTGTGATGGTATATTTTATGTCAAGTTTAAGTATGATATCCTAGAAATACTAGGGATACTATTTAGAAAAATGCACATTTCATTGGCAATACCTTAGCAGAAAAATTGTTAATTTGATATTTTCTTTTTCTTTTTTCAAGGAGATAGACTCACTGATGAAAGAATTCAGGGGGCACAAGCAGCAATGAAGAATGGAAATACTGAGGCATCAAGACTTGAAGGATTTATATCAAAGATTGAGGATTTTCATCGTTTAATGAATTTTATGGAGGTAGGTTTTTTGCAATCAATAATTATTAAAACTGTTTTTCATTGAATTATACCAGTCTTAAGAGACAGTATACATAATATATGTAATACATAATTTTTGCTATGTTAATGCCTAACTAACAAATTCAAATACTAGTAGTTAAAAACTACTTTAACAAATTCATCAAGAAAGTTTAAATTATTCTATTTTGAGAGAACTCTGACTATGAAATAAATATTGTAGGCAATTTACAAACTGACGTACAACACCGATTCATCTATGGATCAAGGTACCATGTCCTATTACCGGAATCTCCTGAATTCACGAGATGTTAAAGGAAAAGTGAAAAATGCCTACAGGCCTCACAAAATGCTGTATTATACAGTGTTGGATGCCATATGCTGCGCCATGTTTCTACATTTGGAAGGTTTAAATTCGATACAAGATTTCACATTACCAGCAGACTTCAGAAATTATTCAACTGATGAGCAGATTGGTTGGTTAAATAGCAAAACCCAAACTATTGTGCAGATGTTCTTCTTTGAAGATGTGGAGGATATGATGAAAGATGTCCGTGATATTGTTACAGATCCAAATCATCCCGATAACTATTGGGTTTCAAACAAAGTTGAAGATCGCTTGCAGTGTCACCACTGCGATAAAACATATGCATGCGTGGGAAGTTTACAAATTCACGAAGCCAATCAGCATCAAGTATCACGTCCAAAGAAGAAAATAGTAAAGTATAAAGCTGATGACTAGCTGAATGAGTATTTGCTAGCTTTATTCAAACTAACATTACTTCATAAAAATTTGGACTCTGCAGTGAACATGGGGGATGGTCACCGAAGTGTAAGATCGGCCATGTACGAGTTGCCGTTGTACAACAAGACCGGCAAAATCAAATATTTGATAGGGAGCATCCATCTAACTGCACTGACAAAAGAGGTCTTGGATAGTGAGCAAAGACAGCGCCTGATTTCCAATAGATTCATAAATATTCAAGGTGGGAAGAATCATAACCTTGCCCTTGATGAGTACGTGGAAATTTTGAACAGAGACAGCAAGGTTGTATGTTCTGGCTACCAGACAAAGGCCAGCATAATGATGCATTCTAAGGAATTTCCTCTGCTGGTGGAATCTGCCAAGCATTTTGACAAAATCTCAGAGGCAAGAAATCGAAAGGGATTCCATTATTTACCATCTTACAAAGCAGACGTACAGAAGGTCACAACTGATTTGATAGCTATAGCTGCTCTTACCAAACAGAACGGACGGGAACTCCATTGCAGAAAACTGAACACTGATAGAGATATCTACAGGGATAGTCACCTAGGAATGGCATCACTTCTGCATCGACACAGACCATATGTACCATTCAAACGCTTGAGAGACAGGAGACTTTGAATGATATTTTGTCTTGTTTGGATCATCTTAGCTCAGCTTATCTGATTTTCTGATCACATTTTGTCAGATGTCTGTCTGTCCATTAATCTGCAAAATATTATATATTTTGATTTGACCCCAAAAAACCCAATTTGACCATGACTTGAGAACCCTTTGACATAAAGACTTCAAACTTGGAACAGGGGGAGGTGGCATAGGTGAATCCCAAATTTGTTTACCATGATCTATTAATAAAGGCAAGGTCAATATTTTTCATAAAAATATAGTCTAGGTAATAACTTTGTAACAAGGAAGGGCAAATTAAGACTAAATGTACTACATCAAAATGTTTGACATTGACCCCTTTTACCATTCAAAGTCAAATTAAGAAAAACACGAACAGATCATAACTTATGACTATTTTGACATGAAGACTTGAAATTTGATCTAAGATGCATTTCATGATTATTTTTGACCCTGATAATTAAATCGCATTTATTAATGTATCACTACCATATGACCTTTAGACAAAAGTTCAGTTACAGACAGACGTACGGATAAACAGGAAGTTGACATTGGATTTGAACAGAAATGAATCCCACCATATGGCATTCCTCAGCAAAGAATGTGCTAAAATTTCAAGCATCTGCAATCAGTAGTTGCTGAGAAAACTGCGACAAAAATTTGTTATGTACGGAACGGACAGTTACACAGATAAAAAGGAAGTTGACATTGGATTTGAACAGAAATGAATCCTACCATATGGCATGCATTAGCAAAGAATGTGCAAAAATTTCAAGCATCTGCAATCGGTAGTTGCTGAGAAAACTTCGACAAAAAGTTATTTTGTACAGAACGGACAGTTACACAGATAAACAGGAAGTTGACATTGGATTTGAACAGAAATGAATCCCATCATATGGCATGCCTCAGCAAAGAATATGCAAAAATTTCAAGCATCTGCAATCGGTAGTTGCTGAGAAAACTTTGACAAAAATTTATTATGTACGTCAGGACGGACAGTTATACAGATAAACAGGAAGTTGACATTGGATGTGAACAGAAATGAATCCCACCATATGGCATACCTCAGCAAAGAATGTGCTAAAATTTCAAGCATCTGCAATCGGTATTTGCTGAAAAACTTTGACAAAAATTTGTTATGTACGTCAGAACGGACAGTTATACAGATAAACAGGAAGTTGACATTGGATGTGAACAGAAATGAATCCCACCCTATGGCATACCTCAGCAAAAAATGTGCAAAAAATTCCAAGCATCTGCAATCGGTAGTTGCTGAGAAAACTTCGACAAAAATTTATTTTGTACAGAACGGACAGTTACACAGATAAACAGGAAGTTGACATTGGATTTGAACAGAAATGAATCCCATCATATGGCATGCCTCAGCAAAGAATATGCAAAAATTTCAAGCATCTGCAATCGGTAGTTGCTGAGAAAACTTCGACAAAAATTTATTATGTACGTCAGGACGGACAGTTATACAGATAAACAGGAAGTTGACATTGGATGTGAACAGAAATGAATCCCACCATATGGCATACCTCAGCAAAGAATGTGCTAAAATTTCAAGCATCTGCAATCGGTATTTGCTGAAAAACTTTGACAAAAATTTGTTATGTACGTCAGAACGGACAGTTATACAGATAAACAGGAAGTTGACATTGGATGTGAACAGAAATGAATCCCACCCTATGGTATACCTTAGCAAAAAATGTGCAAAAAATTCCAAGCATCTGCAATCAGTAGTTGAAGAGAAAACTGTGACAAAATGTATCATTGTTATACATGTATAGTATGGACAGGTACACGCATAAACAGGAAGTTAACATGGGATAATAAATTGATCAGAAATGAATCCCACCATATGGAATGTATGGAAAAATTTGTGAAGGACATATGCACAAACAGCTTAAAAACAACATATTGCCTCCCCTTTGTGTGAAGTTTGTTTGTTTGCTTCCTTGTTTTCACCAAATTTGTTCACAAGTGACTCCTGTTTGTGCTACATCTGTTAAATTGTGGCAAAAAGCCACCTACCAAAAAAATAGTTTGATCGAGAGAGTTTCTAAATGTTAATTGATGATATTCATGTCAGCGCTAAAAATATAAAGTCATATGTTACAAAAAAAAAATTGTGTTGTTTTATTATCTAGGGGTGGAAATATTTGAAGTCCATGTGATAGTATAAATATTCCATATCTTTTAAAATTTTTCCATTGTTCTTAACTTCTTGCAAACATCTTTTAGTTCATAACTTAAGCTAGCTTTAAGTTAAATGATATAAGCATGAATTCTTGAAGTTTTGCATTATTTACTTTAGGTAGTTAAAAAAAATCGCACTATTTTAAATATTATACCACCAGTACCTCGATCAGACCATCTTTAAAAAATTATTCGGTTGCCCTCTCCAGGCTTATTAGAAATGGCCCAATTCAAATCCTTTTTTTACATACCAGAACACAATATTTTTTTTTATTCCTCTTATCTCGTCAACAAATATGTTAAAATTAGCTGGAAATAAGATTTTTCCACCTTTTTACTCGCCCTATAATTTTACCCTTAGTCAGTAGAGGACAAACAAACATTCTTTTAAAGATGGCCTCAAATGAAGAAAAGCATTTTTAGCTCTTCTGAGCCAAAGGCTCAAAGAGCTAATGCTATGGCCATTTGTGCGGTGTGCGTTGTGCGGTGTGCGTTAACTTTTTAGAATATGGGCCATAACTCAAGAACCCCTTGGCCAATCAGTGTCAAATTTGTCACAGGGTATCCTTGGCCCAAGGGCTACCATTTATACTAAAATAAGGGTTGGGACCCTAAAACAAGGGGAGATAATCAGGAAAACAAAACCAAAAGTACTGGTTGCAAAAAAATCTTCTTCTCCAGAACCACCAGGTAGATTTTCACCAAACTTGCATACAATGATCAGAACATGCTGAAGATTTAAAATTGTTCAAGGCATGACCCTGGGGCAAAGGGCGTGGTCTCAAGGTCACTTCAAAGTTGACCTAAATTTACAATTAATGAAAATGTCTATATTTTGCTTACTACAGTGTATAAGGACTAGGATCATAAAATCTTGTAAGTAGATGCATCTTAGGACTTCACATCATGTTAACTCAAAAGTAGGTCACGGTGACCTACTTTTTTAATTTTGCGGGAATTTGTTTTCAAATTGATTTGAAGGCATATTTAGGACACTTTAAGGCCTATTATCATCAAACTTTGTCAGTTGATGCATCTTGGGTCATTGAACAACGTCAACTTAAAAGTAGGTCACCGTGACCTACTTTTTGAACTTTATGACTTATCCTTTTTAAAACATTTCATCCCATTATTTCAGACACTGAGAGGGTTGGAATCATCAAATCTTTTAAGTTGCTGCATCTTGGGACCTTAAAACATATTTAAGTAAAAGTATGTCACTGTGACCTACTTTTAGAATTTTGCAGGCATTTGTTTTCAAGTTGTTTAAAAAGGCATATTTTGATTACCTTCAGACCAATGATCATCAAACTTGGTCAGCTGATGCATCTTGGGACTCTGAAAAATGTCGACCAAAATGTAGGTCACTGTGACCTACTTTCGACATTTTACGACTATATTTCAGTATCGGTATTTATTGGCTTAGAATCATCAAACTTTGTGAGTTGATGCATCTTGGGTTTTCGGAGAGTGACAACCAAAAATTAGGTCACGGTGACCTACTTTCAATATTTTATGGCTATATTTATGTATCTCCAGTACTTATCGGCTTAGAATCATCAAACTTTGTCAGTTGATGCATCTTGGGTTTTCGGAGAATGTCGACCAAAAAGTAGGTCACGGTGACCTACTTTTGACATTTTATGGCTATATTTATATATCTCTAGTACTTATTGGTTTAGAATCATCATACTTTGTCAGTTGATGCATCTTTGGTTATCGGAGAATTTCGACCAAAAAGTAGGTCATGATGACCTACTTTTGAATATCTCAGGTATTTATTGACTTAGAATTATCAAACTTGGTCAGCAGATGCATCTTAGGCCTCTGATAAATGTCAACCAAAATGTAGATCACGATGACCTACTTTTGACATTTAATGGCTATATTTATGTATCTCCAGTACGTATCGGCTTAGAATCATCAAACTTTGTCAGTTGATGCATCTTGGGTTTTCGGAGAAAGACCAAAAAGTAGGTCACGATGACCTACTTTTGACATTTTATGGCTATATTTAAGTATCTCCTGTACTTAATGGCTTAGAATCATCAAACTTTGTTAGTTTATGCCTCTTGGGTTTTCAGAGAATGTCGACCAAAAAGTAGGTCATTGTGACATACTTTTGAATATCTCAGGTATTTATTGGCTTAGAATTATCAAACTTGGTCAGCAGATGCATCTTAGGCCTCTGATAAATGTCAACCATATTATAGGTATTTATTGGCTTAGAATAACCAAACTTTGTCAGTTGTTGCATCTTGGGTTTTCCAAGAATGTAGACCAAAAAGTAGGTCACATTGACCTACTTTTGAATATCTCAAATACATATTGGCTTAGAATCTTCAATCTTAGTTTGTCTATTAATGCATCTTGAGTCCTCAGAAAACTTCAATCTTAAAGTAGGTCACCGTGACCTACTCATGGTGTTTTTTATTGCTTTATTAAAATATCTTCAGTCCTTATTGGCTAAGAATCATCAAACTTTTTATCAGTTGATGCAACTTAGGTTTTAGGATACTTAGGGTTAGAGGCTTCAAATACAAGTGATAGGTTGTACAATTTATCAGAAGAGCGATTCAAGGCCCTTGGGCTTCTGTTTCAATTCAAAGAAGTCTTTAAAAAAAAATTGTAAATAATTTTAATTATGTTGATATGTTCATGAATTACAGCTCATGAAAATTTCAAATTTTAACTTAATATTCCCACTAAACAATAAATATTCCCACTAAACAATAAATAAAATGTACAAATAAGCAATTAACTTAAGATTTAAATACAATATAAGGTTTGAATTTGTACAATTTATCACTGAGTCAAATGCTGACTGAAGTTTTTCATACTAATTGTTAACAGATTTTTCTGTTATTTCCCGATCATGACAAGGAGCACACTGCGAGTGTGACCGGTCTGCAGGGGATGCTCACTCCTCCAAGGCACCTGATCCCACCTTGTTGTTTTAAAGGTCCGTGTTTGCTCTGCTCCTGTTTTGTATTGTTTTATGGACTTTGATTTTGAAAACAGTTCATTTTCTCCATATCCTTCATGGGTAAATTTGCAGATCTAAGACAAGAGAACATTACTTTCAGAGTTCCATTCTTTACTCATCATAATCATCACCTACAAGCAGCTCTTCAGAGAAATCAGAGTCAGAGTCTGTACTATCGACACTATCGGCACTGTCTATGCTTATCCCAAGGAAAGACTTCTCCAGATATAACATATCTGTACAGTTTAAACATGAACAGTCTTTCATACACAAGTCACAACAAGTGTGGTTGCCACTCTGCACTTTCACCGAATTCATCTCGGATTCTGATAAGAAGTTGGTCATCAACATCTGTCTTCGACAAGTGGCAGCTTTGTAAAATTCTTTTACTTCAGTTTCGACGTGACTCAAATGGTGTCCATGATGCAGTAGTAAGGCAAGAGAAGGCTGCTGATCCCTTCCCACTCTCCCAATCTCCTGCAATAAATCCACGATTAATCTTGGAGCTCCAAATAAGATGAGAGAGTGACAGTCTTTAACATCAATCCCCATGCCCAGTGCATTGGTCGCTATAATGAGCTTCCATTTAGATGATGGGTCCTGTAATAATCCAAGTATTGAATCCTTTTTTTCCTGTTCTGTTTCAGAGTGGTACATTTCAATTTCACAGTCGGGTAGTTCTTTGCACAAATAATTATATATGGCTGCACAGTCTGTTATTGAAGTACAGTACATCAGCGTTTTCGGAAAATTGTAATCCGTGATTGCATCTGCAAGAAATGCCATAGAATGTTCTATATTGTAAGGCACCTTGGAGACACAGAGTTTTACATTGGCTGGATTTGGTGGAAGTTTGATCACCTTGGTAGATGGTGACAAACATAAAACTTTCATCACTCTATGTTGAATCTTCAGAGTGCATGTAGCACTGAGAGCCACAACAGAAGCTTTGGGAAATAGAGATCTAAGCTCTCCTATGTGAGAAAACCATTTTCTAAATGCTTTCTTTTGGTTGTCTTCATCTGTACCCCTGAAAAGAATATATATACAGTGTAACACATATTAGACAGTCTGACAATTGATTAAGGAAAAATATTACATGTCATATTCTGTTTATGTGTCACTGACAGGGACATAGGAATATGCTGCATGATTTAAGTTAGGTAAAAATATATGACTTACCATGTTGCTATTGTGTGAAATTCATCCACTACTATGGTGTCAACTTGAAGTTTTTGCAACGAAGACCTCCACTCTTTCTTCCCAACAAGAGTCTCTGGGGATCCAAATATGAAATCCACATTACCATCTCTAATGGCAAAATCACCTGTCTTGTCATTGCCTGTAATATGTTTGAAAAATACAACTTATTTCTTGTTGTTTTCTGCCACAGTCTTTTCAATGAGTTTTCATGTGTAAAATTGATGAAAGGTCAAGCAAATAATCAGGAATTCAAATGTTTAATCCAAATGTATGGAAAAAATAATTTTATTTTCCAATTTTGGGACCATCTGAGAAGACATTTATAAAAGGTTTTTAGCTCACCTCGACGAAGTCGAGATGAGCTTATGCTATACCCCCGGCGTTGGCGTCGGCGTCCCAGGTTAAAGTTTTAGGAGCAAGTCCATTCCCAAGTAACTATAAGCCCTACCTGAACCAAACTTGCATGGATGATGCATCTAGGGATGTACACTACAAGACTTGCTTCGGATGCTGATCTGACCTACATTTTCCAGATGAGTGACCAGGTTAAAGTTTTTGGAGCAGGTTAAAGTTTTTGGAGCAGGTCCATTCCTAAGGAATTATAAGCCCTAACCAGACCAAACTTGCATGGATGATGCATCTAGGGATGTGCACTACCAGACTTGCTTCGGATGCTGGATCTTACCTACATTTTCCAGATGAGTGACCAAGTTAAAGTTTTTGGAGCAGGTCCATTCCCAAGGAACTATAAGCCCTACTCATACCAAACTTGCATGGATGATGCATCTAGGGATGTACACTACCAAACTTGCTTCGGATGCTGGATCTGACCTACATTTTCCAGATGAGTGACCAGGTTAAAGTTTTTGGAGCAGGTCCATTCCACAGGAACTATAAGCCCTATTTGGACCAAACTTGCATGGATGATGCATCTAGGGATGTACACTACCAGACTTGCTTCGGATGCTGGATCTGACCTACATTTTCATTCCCAAGTAACTATAAGCCCTATTTGGACCAAACTTGCACGGATGATGTATCTAGGGATGTACACTACCAAACTTGCTTCGGATGCTGGATCTGACCTACATTTTCCAGATGAGTGACCAGGTTAAAGTTTTTGGAGCAGGTCCATTCCACAGGAACTATAAGCCCTATTTAGACCAAACTTGCATGGATGATGCATCTAGGGATGTACACTACCAAACTTGCTTTGGATGCTGGATCTGACCTACATTTTCCAGATGAGTGACCAGGTTAAAGTTTTTGGAGCAGGTCCATTCCACAGGAACTATAAGCCCTATTTGGACCAAACTTGCATGGATGATGCATCTAGGGATGTACACTACCAAACTTGCTTCGGATGCTGGATCTGACCTATATTTACATTCCCAAGTATCTATAAGCCCTAGCTAAACTAAACTTGCATGGATGATGTATCTAGGGATGGACACTACCAGACTTGCTTCGGATGCTGGATCTGGCCTACATTTTCATTCCCAAGTAACTATAAGCCCCAGCTTAACCAAACTTGCATGGATGATGCATCTAAGGATGGACACTATCAGACTTGCTTCGGATGCTGGATCTGACCTATATTCTCCATACAAGAGACTTGGTTAAAGTTTTGGGAACAGATCAATCCGAATGAACTTGAAGACCTTGATATATGCAGTATTAACAGTTATGAATATTTGTTTACACTATACATATTTTTCACGCTACAGGCTTAGAAATGTGTATATGCCATGTAAGGGGTTAAACACAACTTGCAAGAATATTGTTGTTCACTCAAGGGATGAATACTAAATATTAAGAAAATATGATGTTAGATTTGCATTACTTAAACTGATAACATTCGTCGGGGTGAGCTTCGTAATCTTTGATTACCTATGTTTTTACAATAATAAGATTAAAAGATGTGCATATACAGTTGTGTGCCATAATTTATGTTAATTTTTTTTCTCTTTATATTTCATTGAAAACAACATTTTGTAAAATCTGACACTGGCAAATGGTCATTTTTTGTGCAATTTAATTATTCATTAAACCAGAAAATGTGTAGTTACCTTTCTTTAAAAGATCCTTACATTTTCAGTTTTTAGTAAACATGGTAAAAGATAGTTCATCACTTAACATCAATTCTAAAATTCAAGTTAAATGTTACCTTTATTCATGCAGTATATAATATGTATTGTATGTGCATGATGTGACTTAAAATTCATGTCACACTTAAAATTACAATTAAAGAAAAATACATGTATCAATGCTGATCACAGTGATCAGAGATAAAAACTATTGTTTTCATCAACTTCAACAATAATTTCTTGTATTATCAAGAAAAATGTGATAAAATATGTCAAGAATTGTTGTCATATCAGTGACTGTACAAAAATTAGTGGTTTTTTTTTTTAATGAAATATATATAGAAAAAATAAAATGATCTCTAGTTATGGCACACAACTGTGTATACTTGCAAATTAATTCAAGTGTTTAATACATATTGATCACCTAAAAGGGATGAATTTTAAAAGGAAGAATTTTTCCTTTTTTTAAAAAATGAAAAGTAGATTAACTTGCCGTCCAAAAATGAAGAAGGTTTTCTTTGTACATAACTTTCAATATTGGTTCAAGGTAGCTGCAGAACTTTAGCTCTCCGAAAAAAAATAATTGACAGACCAGAGGGCTATTATAAATAATTATAAGGCATGTTTTGCTGTGAAAACAGTGAGAAAATGTTAGGAACACACAGTCAGTAATATATTGAGATAAAAGTTTTAAAAACATGGAAAAAAAAATCGAGAAACAGTGCACTTTTTGTGCGCAATCAATATACAGTTTTTTTTTTCAATGGGTGGCTCTGTAGCCCTCCGGTCTGTTAATAATTATTTTTTCGGAGAGCTACAGTTCTGCAGCTAGGGTCAAGGGAACATATATAATTTATTCATAATTATTTTTTTTTTCTAACACACAAAAACTCTCTCACCCACAAGATATTTGAGCTTCCCCAGCATCTTCAAAAATTATATTTATTTCTTATATATCATTGATATTCTATAATCAAAACATATTTAAACGTATTTAAAATGAATTCTGTAATTGTAAATTACGAGAATGGAGATCGGTGTGTGAATTCCCCGCACAAGTCACAAAAGCGGGGGTTAGAGTCAGAGGAATCTCGGATTATAGCTTATATATGCATAGAGTTAAAAATTTAAAAAATGCATTTAATTTATTTGTAAACAAACAAAAAGTTTATTACCTTTTTTTAATTTATATTGCCCAACATCACAATTTGTATGAAATTATAAACAATTTATGAGCTTTTTTACATTTTGACTGGTTTCATTCGCACCCACTCTTACTGACTTACATACAGTCTCATTCTTTAGATTAAGAAAATAATAACAAAATGGTTTGGGAAAGATCAATAATTCATATATCTTATTACAATTTTACTTAGAACATATATTTACTACTCTGTATAGATTTATATTGATAAATCTCTTTATGAAAAACAAACAGTATATAATATTCTTATAATAAGCTTACTTGAAATATGTTTTTCCACAAAGACCATTCTTTTTCAAATTTATCTATGTGGAAATTTTTGAAAGCTATACATTTCTCAATATTATGTTTCAATTTAATTAAGAAATAAACAACGTTATTCAGTGAACATGGCGTTATGAATAGCAATTGCTCTGCTGGCATATTCCATGATGCGCGCTTAAAGCGCATCATGGAAAATATGCCAGCAGAGCACTTGCTATTCATAATGCCATGTTCACTGAATAATCGTTGTTTATTACTTATATTTGCATTCTTTGATTTTTTAAAAGAATATCAGAGGAAATCCTGACTTACATCATGTACATGAGGACGCGGTCACTTGTCTTCAGTAATGAAAAACATACAGCTTTGAAATCATTACACTTGATCAATGATCCTTTTCTCTAATGAATCACAAACAATTTATAAAGTATTGCCCTCTCAAACAGTTATCTGGATACAAGCAGGGCCGTCATCACATTCTCTTAATTTTTGTTTTGATGCAGTTGTGACGTCATCGATCAACGTTATTGAAACCCTCTGACAAAAATCAATAATTTAACATTATGATGAAAGATGAAGATGCTTTTATAATGATTATTATTCCAGAATGCTTTTCTATGATTTTTTTTTTTTAGCTTTTCATATTTATTTTTAATAGCTGAAATCATTCTTGATATACTAGTTAAAGAAAGTTCCTCTTTCTGAGTGTTATTACCCGAGTGTGAAGAGTTATCTTTCTTTGTACAAATATATATGATATGAAAAAATAAAAATATGGCAGTTATCTATAACTTTAAAAAGTTTTATTTTACAATTAAATACACTGACCAAAATTAAATTTTTAAAGATATAAATCAGCAATTTTAAATAGTCTGAATTTCTTTTTTTCCAAAAAATATTATTATAAACTTATTTTTAGTGCTTTTACGAAACACTTCATATATATACTTCTCAATATGGTATATCTGTGTAGTAGAACTTGTTCTACACGAGTGAGCTAGAGCAATTGCACTCATAGCAGAAGCAGTTGCGACTATAGTCCTATGAACGCAGTTGCTGGCTGCAGGTTCATAGTGGGAGACAGCAATAGATATGCAAATATTGTGATTTAATAAGCCCAAAAGATTTGGAATTTTATCTTGCATTAAACATGTAAAAATGTATTGTTTTGCATATAATATTATAAAATTCTTGACTCTGTTGTTATATGTCATTGGTATTCCACCTAGAATAACATTTTCAACATTAAAACCAACTCTTTTTTATTGTTTTGTAAATATGTAAACTGAGGCTGGTCCATAGAGGTAAAACTTTTTCACAACCAATGAAGCATGTTTAATAGTTTCTACTTCTTGTTTACAAAAAGTACAAATATCTGAATTCTTTATCTTATTTTTTTTAAATAAGAGTTAACAGGTAGAATTCTATGTAAAATTCTAAATTGTAAAAATTTATTACCTAGTGTCACCAGGTTCACAGGTGCGTGAAAGTCAGTCAATATATCGGGTCTCAATAGCTCAGTTGGTTAGAGCGCTGGCACGGTACGCCAGAGGCCCTGGGTTCGAGTCCCGGTTGAGACTTGATTTTTCACCACCTGTGACATTTGGCGCCCAACGTACAAAACCCACTATTTCCTTGGAACATGCCTCACAGCATTTCCTTAACTCGTAGAATTCGAGGACGAATTCCTACAAAGAGGGGGAATATGTCACCGGGTTCACAGGTGCGTGAAAGTCAGTCAATATATCGGGTCTCAATAGCTCAGTTGGTTAGAGCGCTGGCACGGTACGCCAGAGGCCCTGGGTTCGAGTCCCGGTTGAGACTTGATTTTTCACCACCTGTGACACCTAGTATCTCGGCTCTACATCCTGTTAGTCTGTGCACACGTTGGGCTTGATCCTTCATCAGTGCTACTAGTGGAGAACACACGATAACTTTCCCAACTCGATCAGCTGATTCCGTCAGTGCCTGTCTTGTTAATATGGACAACTGATACGGAAGACTCTTCCCAAAACCCGTGGGCAATACACCAACGCAGTCTTTCTTCTGTAGGATCAACTCCAGTATTTCTTTCTGTTCATGTTTTAACGAGATGTTTAATTGTTGTTGTATATTTACAATCGCTCGATCGATGTCACTGTCAGCCATTTTTAAACACCTTCCTAACGACTGAAGATTGCTACGATTTGATTGGCTAATTTTTAAATGAATATTCACGTCATAAAGTTCACGTGAACATGACCCCTGGTCGGGTTATGTCAGATCTTCTTACGCAGAGTGTATACGGCGCGGATCTAAGAAGTCTGATTTTAATTAGATTGTCCCAAACGGCCTATTACATGTATATCCCATTTGGGCGAGTGGTCCCAACCTGTTGAAAATCTGAATATTTGTAAAAATGTTATTTTCGGTTCTGTGTGTCATAATGTATTATTCAATTTGTCAGCACATGCAGCCATTTATGTTATGATAATAAACATAGAAAATTTACAACTTAATGCTTATAACATAGTCCATGTTTTAAAAAAATATTGGGCTGCTTTCGGCTGACCGACTTGCTAAAAATGACCCCACTCAAAAACTGAATTTTGTTTGCCTCTAGGAAGCAATTAATGTACTCTGGAAAACATAATTTTTAAAATTAGCAGTAAAATTGAATTTTTCTAGAAAAAAAATAATTTTCTCACCTTCCTACCTACCCAATATTTTTAGACCGAGTTGGGAGAGGGCAACTAAACATTCTTAAAACTTGGCCTTATGAAAAACATTTATTTAAAAATGTAAAGATTTGTTCATTGATGGAAAAAAAGGCAATGAAATGGTGTATACTGGGGAATCATCATTGTTCATAGTGCACCAATGTGGTGGAATTTGTGGGTCACCCTTTTCCTAGCTGCACATCTGTAGCGTTATGGTTTTATATATTTGTCTTTGACCATAACGCTACAGATCCCGTAATGCAAAAAAAGGTGCGATTTATGGCGCAATATTTTTTATGCACTTTTGGGGAGAATTTCTCCACTTTACGGTGCCGTTTTTCGGTACCTGGAGTTATATAAGGAAAAAAACTGCTGGATTGCTGAAAAAATTTTTTCAAGCGAGTTTACATATATTGCCTGTAGAGACAACTATAAAGGGTTGGGAGGTGGATAAAATTTACATATTGGCTTCTGAATGTGCCTAGAATTAGGGAGTGATGGTTGTTGATTGCCTGATGCTGGAAAGTGGAGAAATTCTGGAGAAAGGGGAGAACTCCCCTGATTTTCAAATCAAAGCGCTAGCAGATTTTGATTTTCAGCAAAATTATTGAAGAGTACTGCAGAATCATCATTGTTCGTAGGGGACCAATGTTCGTGGCTCGTATTTTGTTAATATATAATGTTTTGACCTTTATTTTGATTTTGAGCTTGTTCTTGAGAAGCATTCTTATTTTTGACAAGTAAGATTATAAGAAGGTCAAGTTACCATAAATTTATAGACACAGGAAACTTTTCCTCCATTTAAGGCCATAATAAATAAATTGCTAGATTCTCATCCGAATTATTTTCAAAAATTGAGGCAGGCGGGTGGCTTTTATTTTAATTTTTTCAATTTTGCAGATTTTTTATTGACCTGGGGCACGTTTTACACAAGGACTTTTGACTTAAGACCAAATATAATTTTTTATATAACTTTTTAATGAACTTTATATCAAGAATTATTTAAAAATTCTCATGGGGAGTGTGGTAAGATATTTTTACACAAGCAATTTCAAAGAGAATTATTAATTGTGCAAAGTTTTACAATCATTTGAAGTTTTTGGTCTGAGTCGTAAGTTCTTTTGTAAAACGGGCCCCTGGTCAATTGGTGTATTTTTATCTGAATAAAAGTCATAGTAAAGATTCAATTATCTCTTACTTCACATCATCACCAATCTTTTTCAACCAATGACTCTTGTTTAAAATATATACGCATTTACGAGGGCTGTTCGAAAATTATTGAGACACTGTGTATATTTTGCTTTCGAATGAACGTGTTTTGGTGAAACTTTGCATATACGTTTGAAATACACTTAGAATTAATAAAAGCAAAAAATATATTTTACAAATGTAAAATATTTCTTGTACAATGGTATATAAATGCGTCAATAGTAGGGGTACCCGGAGCAGTCACAAAATCAGATATTGAAATATGTATCACCAACATTCTAACTTTTCGTAGACCCATAATAAGAGCGAAAATAATTCAGTTTATGTGTAAAATTTTTCAGCTTCATTTCAAATTAATGTTGTGCAACTTTATTAGAATTTTGATCAGGAATACGGAGATCATAAAAAAATTAAGCGCAGTAGAGAAATCTGCTAAGAACGCAAAATTGGATTCTAACGTCAAGGGCGGAGCATCCAACATACTGAAAATTTTATGAACCGCAATGTAGAACTCTTTTCCAGACTGAACGCCCTGCTAAAAGAATAACAACGAAAGAAAAATAATGTGTCAGGGTTTGTTATTTCATTGGGTATACATTTTTTTTACAATTAATTCAACCAGAGTAAAATCAAAAGATCCTTACGACTATCAGTTATTACGTACGATATTAATATCGTTACGTTTTTGATACCGTTGACCCACGTTACATGAATTGGCACTGCATGATGCTAAGTCATCCTTTCCAACAAATAAAAATTTTACACTGGGGAAGCTGCAGCAAAAATTTTTTTAAAAATAGATTAAAAAAAGAGACTGTTTGATTTTTGTAATGTTATATGTTATAGCAAAGAAGGAAAGGTATTAAACGCTTTCGGATCGTTTTACATGCGAAACGATCTCCGACTGATGTGACGTTAAATGACGTAGTGATGCTGCTCCGGGTCGAAAGATATATGCATGTTTATCATTTCACCGAATTTTTTTTTATTATCATAGGAATTAGAAATTTTGCATTTGTGTTTTATTCGTTCTTTATAAAATGTCGATGAATTTTCATGAAAGTATCTCCGTCCTTTACGGAGTAAATGTACCGGTAATTGTCTCAATAATTTCTGAACAGCCCTTAATTGTATTACAGCAATTAATTACCATCTTTTCAGCTGTCAAAATCATGTTGACTTTCACAGGATTTAAAACTAAAGTAGAATATGGTAGATGAATACTGATCCTGATCAGAATTAAGAGGAAGAAAAACAGAAATTTTAAAAAAATCAAGGCGGGGGTAAAATATTGTGTGGGCGGGGATGAGAATCTAGGAATATTTTTATTATGGCCTAAGATGATATCCGAAGAAGAGTAAACTGAAAGAAAAAAAGTTTTCATTGATATACAGGGTGATCCAAAATATCTGATACTACTTTGACTTTCAATATCTTTGTTAATAATTGTTCTACATATTTCATTTATACATCATTTTAAACTGCTAATTCTACCATTTTAATAAATATGAAAATATGGGAAAATGTTGACGTTGTCATGACAATATGACGTCATAAATCTGTTATTGTTTATTTTGCATTGATATGTCAAATCAGAGAGCTGTAGAAATGGTCCAATTTTATTTTGAGACACATTCACCCTTAACAGGGATTTGTATTATGAGAAAATGTTATCAACTGGGCAGTAAGCTTACAAAACTGCAGGTTTTAATAAGTTAGTGAAGAAATAACAAAAGACTGGATCAGTAGATGTTCATTTGAAAAACATTTGAATGCCCCTGACAATCAGAACTGTTGAATTGGTTGCCGTTGTTGAAGAACTGATAACGGAAAAGCCACAAAAGTCAGTAAGAAGTGTTATGAAAAATCTAGGAAACATGCCCAGTTATGGAAGTCTATACAGAACTTTACGGCATTACTTAAACTTTTTCCTTGTACAGTGCCTATGATATATTTCTAACAAGATGGAGCAACCCCACACAAATCAGAACAAGTTCTTGGATGCTTACAGAAAAACTTTCGGTAACCAACTGATTTCGTTCAGGACGAACTGTGTTTGGCTACCACATATTTCTGATTCAAGTCCACAGAAATTTTTTTTTCTGTGGGGATTTTCAAAAGACAAGGTGTATACTCCAAAGCCAAACACCCTGGAGGATCTGAAATCAGAAATTACCCGAGAAATTCGGAAAATTACACCAGAAATTTGATCAATAACTTTAAGAAAAGACTTGAACTCGTGATTGAACAAAGTGGATGTCACGTAGAGCGTGTGCTGTAAATAGCAGCATTATTTTGGGACTGTATTATTATTTAAAAGAATGTGTATAAAATCTGTGGCATGTGTTGTATAAAATGTTATAACATATGTTAAAATTTAAAATATTTAAATGAAGAATTTCCTAAAATTTTAAAGAATTACTATCACTTGAAATGGTATCAGATATTTTGGATCACCCTGTACATGTAGCAAGTTTAGCTAGAGTAAACAACAATATCTAAGAAAATCTTGATCGGTAAATTCAAAATCTAACATTTTTTGTATTACTTGCATTGTATTACACTTATTACAATATCATCTTACATTGATAATTGATGGCACAAGCTTTTGTGTGCTTAAAAGTAATTATGCCAAGTGCATAGTCTTTTTATTCAACATGTTTAAAGAAATCGATTTTAATCAAAATCTCTGATTCTTTCTTCCAAAATGGAGATCGTTGTCACCTTTACTAGAATATTCCTGGTTACTAAAATGCTTTGAAATCAGTGTTTCTTTTTGAATAAAAATCAAACACTGAGTTAACCTCAATTTAGATCATTATGTAAATTGTACTTGTATTATTCAACCTGCTGTAGTACACAGTATTTTCATCGTGTAATGCTTATCTACAATTGCTAATGTAGCATCCTCGGGTAGTGTAGAATAAGTGTGGATTTTAACATACTTTAGTGGTGGTATTGTATATATAGGTAATTTTTTTATATTTGAATTTCTAACAGCTGGATAGTACATAAATTTTTTTATCAATTATTTAATTTATTTGTTTTGTAGAAACTATGGCTGTCTTTGAGATTGAGCAAAGAAAAGTTGAATTTAGTTATTTGAAATCTATCCATAAATGGAACTTAACATCAGTGGAAATGTCCCTATTGAAGCACTTTTGTCAAAGGGAATTTGAAGAATTAAAAAGTTCAAAATTGGTACATATACATGACATTACTGTAAATTACATTAAAATGGATTTAAGGTTATCAGAGGGACAGGTAAATAAAGTGAAGGATTGCATAGCTGGGATTGAAGAGAAACTTTCAAAACTTTGGTCAGTTGTTATAAAAGATTCAGATACTATTTCTAAACTTAGGAAGTTGAAAATCTGGGAGTCAAAGAATTCCTATTTTTGGGTGATAGATGAAAGAATTAAACTCCACTTATTCTGTGATAGCTTTGAGATATTAAAAATTAAACTTAAAGGATTTGGGATAGAAACTCGGATGCAAGAACCAAAGGGTTCAGAAAATTTGTCCAAGTCGGAAAGCATGCCACTTGCCAGTGCACCAGGAGCAGTATCCATAAGTCCAAAGAGGGCTAGAAGTTCATATTCAACACAAATAGGGGGGAATCCTGCTACACATCATTCAGGCCTAAAAAGTTACACAGTCTTTTTTGGGCCTATTAAGGTACAAGTTTATCAAAAGTCAATATTAGACGTTCAAGTGGATGCGATTGTCAATGCTGCAAATGAGAGGATGGAACATATTGCAGGAATAGCAGCTGCCATTTCATATGAAGCTGGAATTGACTTTAACAATGACTGTCAAAGACAGTTGTCTGTTCGTGGCAGTGCATTAAATCCATCTGATGTACTAGTGACAGATCCAGGCAAACTGAGAAATAAATATAAATGTATTCTCAATGCAGTTGGTCCAAAATGGGATGATTATCCAAAGAAAGCAATTTGTTTAAAAGAATTAAAAGACACAATGAAAAATATCTTGAAGGCTGCAAGTAAGAAATACTGTTTTACAGTGGCCATGCCAGGCATAAGTTCAGGTAAGGAAATGATGCACATCATTAAAAAAATGTATTCTATGGACATCGTGTAGATGGATAATATTTACAATTTTTATAAAACATATTTATTGAAAAGACACATTCTGCTAATAAGATACTGGATTTTCTGACAATGTTTAATGTTGAATATTTTATAAACAGTAACTGCTAGTTAGATTTCAATGAGGCGGTTTTAAGATTTATAAGGTATACAGCAATATGTAGTCTATTCTTATATCCATTTAGGTATTTTCAAAGTTCCACTAGAGTTGTGTGCAAAGATGTATTTGCTGGGTATCCAAGAGTATGTCAAAGAGGAAGGCATGAAAAGTTTTGTCTCTGAAATTCATTTAGTGGATACAGATGAAACCGTCATCAAGGAAATAATTTCTGCTTGCAGTCAGTTCCAGGGTGATCCAGATTCAATTACCATTGAATCAATTTGTGCAAGATATCCACATCTGATGAAAGATTCTGGATGGCCTTCCCAAGAGCGTTCATCATTGTCAGCCTCTCAGATTTCCAGTAGACGCCAGCATCGGACTTTTGTGGACAGAGGAAGTAATTCTGTTAACAATTCAGACCATACGGCCGTAAATTTACAGCGACGGTCTGGGCATAGCAAAGTAGTGCAGGATCCCGATGAGAGAAAAAAAGGTGTCAAAGATGAAGTGAAGGTTTTTAGATTCCTCAATCAGATGGTTGTGAAAATCTACACAGGTAGCATAGTAAAATTTAGTGGAGATGCCATTATTTGCAGCAGTGATGGTAGCTTTTCAGGTGGGGGAGTACTTGCTAGAGCTCTTGAGACAGAAGGTGGAGCAGAATATGCAGCAAATTTTGATAAGATGCGTCCATCAATCAGCTATACGGCTAGTGTGCGAGCAAAGCCAGGTGATATAAAGACTTGTTCTGCAGGAAAGAATTTGTCTGTGCGATTTGTCATCCATGCTGTAATCGATGTGTTGTATGGCTCTTCCGAATCTTCCCTGCATGGTTACCAAACCACAATAAAGACTATTCTAGAAACAATCAACACTTATAATAAAGCAAAAGCTTTTGCAATACCATTAATTGGAGCAGGTTAGTAACTGCAGTTTCATTACTACTAATTATTTAGATCTGACTTTTTGTTCAACATTTATTATATAAATGTTGGAGCTAGAATAATCATAATATTAATGTTATTTTCATTATAATAAGTAACTTAGAAGAGCAGAGATATATTCATTAAGTTCATGTGATTTGATCGTTCCTTGTGGGCTTTAGCTGGTGATTTTTAAAAAAAAAAATGCTACAGCCTTTGTCTGATTTCAATAGTGCTTTACACATTTGTTAACTAAAACTAGAAGATACTGGTAATTCTATGTATTTGGTTTTCAATTTTGATGATCAAAGTTAACACTTTAACTGAAAATTGATGCACCTTTGTGATCATTTAAAAAAACATACCACTCCAGAAAGTTTTTTTTTATTAGTGAGAATATAAAGACTAGGCGCAATTGTAGACTGCATCTAAATATATATTATAATTTTTATCTGAATCAATTTTAAAATTTCAATGAACAAAAAATTAAAATTTTTCCTGTTATTGAAAAAAGCATTGTCAAATTCCCTTTAAATATACTTCTTATGTTTTTAACCCATAGTAATTTAATTATATACTGGTAAACAGAGACTTTACACGATTCAGTGAATGACGTATAATTTGATAAAAAGTTATTATTATCACTTAATGAAATAAAGTTCTCTTTGGAATGAAAGTATTTAATGCATCCATTTTTCTCAAATTATTTAAGTCTCAGCCAGTAGAGCTACAGTTTCAACAGAGACTTTTGGTTTTTGAAGGTAAAATCGAGAACAGTACTGAGGACTTGCGGAAGTGCTGTACAGCATTCTTTCAGGTGATTGACGATTTCTGTTTCCATCACCAGTCTTCCTGTCACATTGCAGAGCTTCATCTGATTAACAAGAATCCAAAAATAACTTCTGCGTTACTGGATGTATTTTCCTGTAATAGCAGTAAACAGACATTTAGCTCTCATGACTCTTATCAAAAGCAGAGAGAGAGAAATGAGAGAACTGAAGATTTTGCTGGGGATCACACAAGAAAAAGACATGCTGGAAGTTTTCATAGACAACTTAGTTGGACAGATTCTCGTTCTGATGAATCTGAAGGGAATAATGGATATGGAATCGGTGCTCGTCCAAAAACTGGTCCAAGAAGAACCCAGTCCTTGTATACAAAAAGTTTTGATAGTAGGCAAAAACAATTCAAAGAAGACAAAAGTGCATCTATTGAAAGAATTATAGCTCAGAACACAGTCCAAGAAAGCCTTTTTGAAAAGGTAGAAACTGATAAGCAAAAACACTCATCAAAGGCAAGTAATGGAAACTTGGTGATTATTGGTTTAGATGAAGAAGATGAAAACAGTAACTCTAGTGTTGATGAAACAAATGCCAACCCTGGGGATGATGATAAAACCACAACTTGTGTCATCTGTCTGGATGATATCAAAAATGGTCTTAAACTTGCATGTGGTCATGAATTTTGTAAAGGTTGTCTGACTCAGTCGTTTACCAAACACAAAGAGGCCTGTCCTGTGTGCGGGAAGATTTTTGGAGAAATCACTGGAAATCAGCCCCCAGGTGAAATGACGGTAGAAAAAGAAAGACGGCCATTGCCAGGATATGAAGGGGTTGGAACAATTGTTGTCAAGTACAAGTTTAATTCAGGAATTCAAGGGGTGAGAAAACATATAAATCATGAAATTGTAGATAAATTGCAGAGAATATTTAATTAACTTGCATATATTCATATACTGTAAGCCAGGTATTATTTCGACATGTTTTATTAACAATTATTTATTTTAGAACCACTCAGTTATTACTATTTTTCTCAACTTAGGCAGCATATATAACATATTCATGTACAGTAAATTCAAGGTCTTGAAAGTGGAATATTTTTTTTTTTGAAAATCAATGTTGGTTTACAGTATATATATAGTTTTCTGATTTAGTTACTTAATTAAAAGCAAATATTCTAACTAATGACAGCCAAAAAATATGCTGTTGTATTTGCAGGAGACAACTTCAATTTTAAGCGTTTTTTAAATGGCTATATATATTTTGAAACTTTTTCCCCAACAGCCAGATCATCCTAATCCAGGTCAACCCTATGATGGAACAGAGAGACGAGGATTTCTCCCGGACAACGAGGAGGGAAGAAAAGTTCTACAACTGCTACAGACGGCGTTCGACAGAAAACTGACCTTCACCATTGGTTATTCCAGAACCACTGGTAAAGACAATGTGGTTACCTGGAATGACATTCATCACAAAACCAAAAGGGACACAGGGGCTCAGAGGTTAGTCAGTTAATTTGGTAGGGATTTATTTATTTATTTGTTGATCTTATTATATCTTTGCTATCGAAAATTACTATTATGGTTAATTACCATACCTTTGACAAATATGTTTCAAAAATGTGTTTTGTTATTATTTTAACATTTTGGTACACCTGTACTCAGGATCAGTCTTATTTTCTAATTTTTAATCCATAAAAACTATACAATATGTTTTTGACATATTCTTCATTAATTATGCTCAATATTGATTTTAAACAGATTTGGATACCCTGATCCCACCTACTTACAAAGAGTTCAAGAGGAACTAGCAGCCAAGGGGGTCACAGACTGAATGAGAGGGACTCCATACAAATATTGAAATATTTTATTCTAGGTTTTAGATTTCTTGCCAAAAGAAAATTTTTATTTAGTTCAATAGGTTATAAAAAAATAATTTCTTGGTTCTCAGGTGCCTCATTGACCTTTTTCATTGGTAAATTAAGAAAATAAAACAAATCAACTCCCTCATCATTTTTTGAGGTTTTGTACAATGTTAAAAGCTGGCTCATCATGTTTTGGGGGCAATAAAAAAGTAAATAAAAAATGCCTCCCTCTGTCATCATAAAATTCTTGAAAAAAGGCCTGAGAACCAAGGAATTAACTTTGCATGACCTTAGTTATTCTATATTTTAAAAATTGATGTTTTTATTTTTGTATTATATATTCTGGAATGATAAAGAAAAGAAAGATTTGGGTATTTTGAATAGAATGTCAAAACAATGTTTTTATACTTTAATTTTAATCTTTAGGGCAAAATGTGCTGTGATAAAAAAAAAATAAGCAGAATTTTGCTTTATGGATTATAGAAGTAGAAATGTGCTGTTACTGCAGTTATATTGTCCTATTCATAGGCTATAGTAATATTTACATTCACTGTCATTTTCTTCGTGAAATCCGTTAGAAGTCCATGACGTTTAAAATTTAATTCTATAACACATGCTTTACCTTGTCACCGAGCGAAAGAATACACAGTAGGAACTTTATCATGTATATGTTATTTTCAATATACCAGGAACACCAAAATTTACATTGTTTTGACACAATTTTATAAAAGAAATTAACCCTGTTAAATTAACGTAAAAATATAACAAATGTGCACTTAAAATTAATTTGTCACTTTTTTCCTCGCAATGTTCGTTTGCGTTTTTAACTTTACAACGTCACAGTTGGCTCTTACATCTATAAAGCACACCAGTTTTGAAGGGCGCTTAATTTACATTAAAGATTACCTAAATAAACAATTATGAAGAGGAAAAAATCAGAGAATGTAAATATAAGCATTGAATTCATATTTTGGGATGTCTTCGATTCTATATAACACACCTGGCCATGCCGACAAATTATCATACCACGCTAAAGTGTTGTATTCAATTTGTCGGCACGGCCAGGTGTGTTATAGGACCGAAGACATCCCAAAATATGAATTCAGTGCTTAAACCGTTTCATGATTTGTTCTATTAGACCCATAGGAAACCAAAATGCTGAAGGGAGCATGTTCCATTTTAAATAAATCAGAATTCTTCTGTAGATATACCTCTTTTTTTAAGAGAGTGAAATGAAAAACATTTAGAAAAATAAATTTTAGTGTATATATATATTTTATTTGGTTGATATTTGAAATCTGTCATTGTCAAAGATAAAAAATGGATGAAAACCAAGTTTTAAAGAACATACTTACAGTGAATTCACATTTACAGCAGAATGATTTTCTCTATGGTTATCATGAATCATGTTTATAAGTACCGATAAGCAATTTTGTTTTTTCTTGGCAGGCAATTTACTTTTGTTACTTTTGTAAAATGAAAATTATATTAAATTCAAGTTATATATAATCATAATTCTTTGTAAATGATTTTCAAAAGAAAATTAATCAATACTGGTCAATATTTATAGAACTAGTTTTCTATGTAGATTGTTTGTGGCATATTTTTTAATTAATTCTTTCATAGAGTGATGCTTTTTTCATATATGCTACTTGAAAAATATAGTTTTCTGTTGTTTTTTTTTAAATTTGTCTATATACATGTATTCCTTGCGAATTACAGTACAATATAGAAATATGGTATACTAGTATTATATAACAACGAAATGCACATTTGCACATCAGTAAAAATGCACATTTACATGTACATATTAGTAAATTAATTAATGCTAAATTCTCATTAGCATGTTTATCTGAGAGAACATTAATAGTGTAGCAATTATTAGGAGGTTTGATTGGTATAAGGCCATAAGTAGCTATAACTTGGTAATTTTTAAATAAGTATCCAAATTAAGATCAAATTTAGTTGGTTTATCACATTTTTTGTATCAAGAATTTAGCATGGAAAAAAAATCAGTGCTAAAATAGAAAAAAATGTTTTTTTTTTAAAAGCTCACCCTCTTTTTTTGGAAAAGGAGATCAAAAATGTCCAGCCATAAAGGTTTTGCTAAATAAAGAAAAATTGCCGTCCAAAATTTTACAGTGTTGTGATTTCTTTTAATAAGATTCATTCTGTAGTTTTATATGACTTGTGGATTAGGAAAAAAAAATTAACATTAACAAATAAACACATCACATAGTGTGTATAGATCACAGAATATACATGTACACTATATTAGTATTTAATGCATGAAGGATTCTTAATATCTTGTTCCAAAATTATCATTATATTTACAAATATTTTGTATAGGGTGAATTTTTTCAGCACATTGAAGTACTTAAGAAAATACATACACTTGCAGATAATTTCCACAAATGTATAAAAAAATAATTTGTTAAATGAATTTTTAATGCACATTGAAGTGCCTAAGAATTTATTTTTGGGGGGTGGGGTTAGAAATCCTATTGGCAACATATTTGATGAATATTTACTTATTATGCAAACATCTCTCCATTTTGTGTATACATGTACATTCAAGTTTGGTCAAAGCACAGTCCCTTGGACTTGTCTAGACTTCTCTTATAACATTTAATGTATTTGATATGTGTGATGAATTTGTTAATGAAGTTAAAATTTCTATTAAAGTGTGCATATTTTGCTTACTTTTTAAAATTGTGTTTGTGCATAAAGCTCTGCATTATTTTTCACTTGGTTTTTCTAAATGATTGTTATTAGACCATCTTAAAAAAATTAACCTCCTTGAAGCAATTCATTTTTTTTATGTATTCTGGAAAATTTAAAAAATAGCATTTAAATTGTTGTTTTCTGAGAAAATTTTTTTCTAATCTACCAACCCAATTTTTGTTTTTACAACGAGTCAGGAGAAGACAAACAAATATTATTTTTAAGCTGACCTTAATGCATAAAGATATTATTTTTCCCAATTTAAATCCAGTTTTGTTCATACAGCTTAAACTGTGTAATCTAAATAAAGGTATGTTTTATAAGCTCATGTTAGCTGAGATCTCAGAGAGGTTTTCTGACAAATTTTGTCCGACTTTTCCTGTTGTCAAGAATATTCAATTTTAACCAGTCTTGAAATAAACCATCCTTGAGTGTTTGTTCAAAGGAGGATTCATATCTATTTTAAGAAAACATAACTATTTGACTGTACAAGTATATTCCAAGTTGTTTAAATCAATACCCTCCAGTGAGGGCTACTTTTGATGATGAAGACAAAAATCTTAACAAAAAAATTCTGAACCAGAATATTTTTATGGAAACAGTATGAGTTTGATATTTTTCAAAGAAATACAAAAACATTTTTAAAGCAACTGAGCCAAATATGACTTT
>NW_026930893.1:0-43897 GCF_032062105.1 Saccostrea cuccullata
TAAACACAAGTTGCAACACCACTAAATACCCAAAGAACAGCATACATCTTTATCATTTTTCCACTCGATGTTGCAAGACATTCAAAGGGTGACGATATTAATGCACAGCGAACATAAGCAAGTAAAAGTATATGCCAGTTTGCTGCATGTTGGAAGAACACGGTAAAAATATGGTAAATTGATCTCTCCTTGTAATTGAAAGTCGGAAAATACGTGTCCAAACCTGTTACAAAATGGGAAAATGATGCCAAAAGATCAGCGATCCCAAGACAAGCAATTACTGTATACGTTGGTGTATGCAAATTTCTTTTCACAAAAATAAATATAATTGTGAAGCAGTTTCCAAAAGCGCCAACTATTAATATTAAAATAGCGGAAATGAAGAATTCAAAAGGATATCGGAATAACATTTCTTCTCCTTTGTTATATGTTAAATTATTTCCAGACATTGAGAGGCTTCTGTTGTGCGCTCTCCTGGATAAAAACAAATCTTCATTGGTGGTAGTCAAGTCCATTATACTATTTAAAAAAAATAATAATCATCCATACACGCATTCATACTATTCTACACGCACATGCATGCATAAGAACTGCGAACGATAGTATTGTTCTCCCGCCTACCTCCAAGTCAATTTTCAAAAGTTAACATATTCGATGAATTTTTAATATTTTTTATAGATAATTATATGAATTTTCATAAAACATTACTTATTTGGGAATACAAAGAGAGATAACTCTAAAATTTTGGTAAAACTTGTGTTTTTTACTATAGAAATCAATGGAAAACGGAAAATATTTTTAAAACATCTTCCCCCCCCCCGTGTCACAAAAATTCCTTTTTACAGGTAATATGGAATGGTATTTCACTAATTCATACCAAAGCTTTTTGTGTGACACGGGGGGGGGGGACATATGTTTATTCACAAAAAACGATAAAAATGCTTATTTTCCACCAATTTCAAAGCGATATACAACTGAAACATAATATTTTATTGAAATATTTATGTTTTATTTATTTGCCTAAAACATAAGAAAAGATATAAGGAACATTTAATCATATCCAAGAGTATTTCAAAATACAGTGATGCTTGAAACTCCGATTTCAATGGAAAAAATCGTCTACCCCCTTTTTTTCAAGAGCTGGAATTATGGATAATTTACTGTTTAGCGCTGGTATTAAGACGATTTATCAATTACCATTGAACTGGTCTTTGTATTAAACAAAGATTTTATGACCAAATTGCTATTCATATTGAATTAAATGGTTCCAAAATGTAGGCGGGAATCGAGAGTTAGCGTGCGCGTTTCTTTATTGTGCAGTGTAGGCCCATCCTCATACCTCTAGTAAATTGATTGCTTGCTTACAATAAAAGGAAATTATATCTATTTAATATTTGGAAACATAAACTTGGTTTATATAAATCTCTATTTCACAAAAATAAAGAAAAATAAGGTGGTAAAGAAAATCCCTTTAAAAACAAGTATAATGGCTGCTAGGTCTGTGCATTATTTATTACCTCCCCTTGCTTCCCATCATATCTGTTACTCGGGTGTATCATTGAGTAGTATATTTGAAGTCATAAAAAGCAACGCATATTCAATTTTATACAATGTACCCACAGTTGTTTAACAATAACAAAAAAAAATAAAGAACATCGAATGACTTTAATTTTTAACAAAATTATTCGAATATAACCTGGGTTAATAGGTCAGATTACGCAGATTATAAAGAGTAAACTTACCTAAACCAGGTTATACAAGTACATGAATATTTTGACCAAGAAGTCATTTGGAATGAGGAATGAAGTCAAGAGTCATCTCTTAGTACATGTGAAACTGACAAGGAGAAATTCAAAGAACAAGAGAATTATTCAAACCCGCGTGTCACATTATTAAAATCATCTATCGGTGGATCATTGAATCTGTCTGACCGCCATATACACATTGCTGAATAAAATGCCGTTTGTTTACGATTCACACCGATTTTGAATTGTTCATAAACGTATAATGACTACTGTATATATTTAAAAAAAAATAACATACCTCCCATGCTCTTTATTAAACAATTAGAGAAGTTTTTTCCCTCGAAATTCGTTTAAAATGATATTCAAGTCATTTTTTAGCCGGGCTTATTGCTCAAAGAGCAATTGCCGGCTTATGTGATCCTGTTCAAGGCAGGATGTTGACCCCATAGTTGCCATTTTAAAGTTACGTGCAAACATATAGTTCTCACTCTCAACCGCTTTTGAGATAATACAAATGCTAAATAAAGCAACAAAAATAAAACGAAGTTTTATCTATATAAAATAAACATTAGTAGTAATGACTTTGAAAACTTCCTAAGTCAAAGAACATAGTTTATTAGCGTAAGGATTCTTGATAATCAGTGTTACCGTAGTTCTCTACACATACGAGGTAAAGCAGGAGAGGGAACCAGACTGACCTGTTTGTTTACTTACATTCAGATGCGGTACCAGATTAATTCTGATTCTGACCAAATCGGACCGGGCGTGGTATTAGCATTGAAAAACTCACTGTCAGTGTCTTATCATTTATATTGATAGTTTTAAAATAAGTTTTTCATCAGAATATAAACGTGATTCATGTAAGAAATCCATTCTACTCTGTAAATGAGCCCGGCTCTCTGTACTTCTGAGTACTTTGATTATCTTTTATAAGGAGTTTCCTACATCAAAACTTGCTACTTGAGAATCTAAATTAACACTCTGTGTGTATTATAGTCTTACTATGTCCGACAAATAAAGTATATCTTTGTTATCTATATAGAAACGATTTCCGGAGTGTAAGTCATTTAGAAGAATAAAGCATTGATCAAACTGAACAAAATATTCAAGAATGAATTAATGGTTTTTGATAATATACTTTACATGTATAGGGATAGGTATTGAGAAAAGTTAGTATCGGATTACGTATTTTTAAATTTAATTGTTAATTTTATATCTAATGTCGTGGAGAATACTATTTCAATTACATATTTAGCTAAAAAATCTATTTTTCAGACAATTCATCGAAATAAATACGCACTATTTGCTTTAAAAGCAAAATAAAGAACCAATAAAGCATTTCTCTTTATAAAAAAGGTCCGGTTTTTATTTGTTCACAATTTGTACTGTTTGACTGGTATTTGAGGATGCTAATCGTTCTCTATCTTCAAGTTTTCAGTTACAACGAGTTAAAATCGCATGTTGTAAATTAAAAACATACACATGTTTGTTTCCATATATAGTAGATTTTATTGAAGAACATCCATTTATGAAGATAAAAGTCTTTGTCTCTTCTTCCTTGAAATTTTTACGTCATCTATTTAAACGAACTTTTATAAATAAACATATTTTATTTCTAATCCTATGTTGATTTGATGTATGCAGTAGAACGTGATTTAAAAATCATAAATTCTCAAATATTTGTTTCATATTTTGTAAATTTGATAGAAATTATGCAAGAGATGCTCTACATACGAAAACACTGCAAGCTATTCCCAAAAAAAATTATTAAGTAAAAATACTAACCGTCTTGCAATTTCCATCATCGATAGAACAATTTTGTTAGCAGATATAATCTAATCTTTAAATCGAATTCGACCGACGTGTTTATGCAAATTATTGGATAATTATTCAAACTGCATTATCAACTAATTTTTCACAATGCTCGATCTATACATGGAACACATAGCTGGGGGATTGGATGACATGAGATGCTAACTTGTCAGTGGCAAGTGATCTCATTTCTGATGAAATAAGGACGTATTTCCGCCGCATCGAATATTATTGGGTTTTTTTTTACCTTTTAGATTGTGTACAAATCGTTTTCTTCAAATTTCACTTTAAACTTATATCTATCTATCAATAGATGTTAAATGTCAACATGGTTTATATAGGTTTATTGGTTCTAGAGAAGGCAATGGAAATGTTCAATTGATAACCCACACTGATATCAAAAGGACTGGACTTTATTTTATTGAGGGGGATCATTGTGCATGTATATAAAGCTGAAAATCGTACATTTTATGTTGTAGATTTTGTTACAAAAATTCAGCCTATTTCAAACACTCCAGCAATCGTTTGAAAACAGATATGTCAAAGGCCATTTCCGCCGACATGTTAGATGTCAAGCACAGGGACTTCACTCGCACTTGTGCTCAACAGAAGGCTACCGACATGCTCGTTATGCACCTTTGTGTGTTGGTATTTCGGTAGTCATGGTAGTAACCTAAGTCTTCCTCTAAGGTTTCGGGACGTGGCCACTAATCCTCAATATCTATAGACTTTTCAGCGATTATTGTGTTGGAAATTCTGTTACTATAATAATTCGTGTGATAGTACTGTTTTGCTGAGTTGAATAAATGGTAAATAAATTTGAGAGTTTTGCTGTACATTCCTCAAGGCAAACGAATGGTGTGGAAGCTAATCAATGATATGAATTGTAGGAAAAATTTAGCATGGTTTTATGTAAAAAAGCAACTCGTATACTAAGAAATTAGGTACATGTAATGATCAAGTCAACATCCGACTGTTCAATACGCAAGTTTCGAGAATATCTCCCTCGGTGCGCTCTTTCGGTGAGGAGGGGATTTACGTGGCCGCGTAAACAGACAGGTGGGACAGATTCTATATATTGGATACATTGCATCATCGATATGGTGGTTTATCATAACTACATGGATGTAAGGATGCACACTACAACTCGAGAATAACCGAATTAATGTAAAGGTGTCATTTTTTAAAGCAAAAAATCGTAACAAAAAAAGAAAATGTCAGTGGATGTGAAACTTTTCAAACGAGGTAAGAGATAAGGAGCTCTAATAAATACGTTACGCATGCATCTGATCATTGCACGTCGGCAAACTAAACGACACATTAATTCTTTTCCGTATTGTAACTTCAAAAAACCCACTAACTTTTAAGAAAATGTTTATACAATCAAGAAAATCGGTTACTTTTTATGAAGACTATGACGTTTCTTTCGTTTTCAAGTACCTATAATTTAAAGTAGATTTGTAAATATGCATAGTTGAGCTTGATAAAATCATCAAATGCATCACTGCTTAACATTAATATCTTTCTATAACATTTAATACATTTTAAAAGCCGTGAATATTGTTCATGTATCTATGCACGTTTGTATACAGAATCAACCTGTCCCACATCCACGCTGGAATGAATACTTTTTGCGCCTCTATATATCGTAGGAGAGTTACAATCTCAAAACTCACGTATTGACAAGAACTTTATTCCTGGAATTTTACTGCATTTAATCTTAAAACGTTCTAAAATGCAGAATATTGCCGTTTTGATATGTCAAGGAAGCGAAATTTGCGATTCTAATTTTTGGCAGACTTTATTTAAAATGACCTAAATTGGGTTTCATAACATAATAAACGATGATCTTTTGCTGATAATGTGCAGAAAATGACCTTAATTTTACTTTTCGGGGAAATCTAATTTTGGAGAGTTGATATTATATAATAACTTTTAAATAGTGTTGGCAACGAGTACCCGGTTAACCGGTTAACCGTCGAACGTTGCGAGTATCGGTTAGTAAAACTGCTACTCGGTTACTCGGATAAAATAAATTCTACATAGTAAAGGCATTGAAAATGAATGTTTTATAATTTATAAATGTATACTAACTTACACATTTCCCTAATTTTAGGTACCATTAGATTTGATCTAGTGCATGGTTGTAGTGAATCAAATTGTTTTGATTAGTTTTCACAGTTTATATAATTGATAGCTTTGATTGCTTGGGGTATACATATTTTGAAGGCCTGCGTTATAATTACCTCATTTGATAATTTAACGAGATGCCGCTGCAGACATAATAAGCTTGGAGTTGGAACAAAAGAACAGCTGATTCAAAATCTGTTAAATCACCTAAGCTTAAATTATTCGGAAACCTTTACTGGACACTCCACATATTAACTATTAATTATGGAGTATGTTAATAATTATTCTCCTTGATTGCGATATATTTCGGGCGCTGAAAAAGAAAGTGTAAAATGGTGACTGACGATGACGTATTTATTTGTCTTTGTGTGTCGAATTCCCTAATAATTTTTTTTATTTTAAAATCGTAAATCTTTGACGATATCGTATGTGTGTATTGTAAATATAATGTCCCTATACAATATATTTGTGCAGTACTACTACCGATAAGTATAGAATAAGATAATTAATAGATATTGATACTTTTACCAAAAATCATCCGAGTAACCGGGTACTCGATCGGAAGATGAAGCGAGTAACCGGTTACTAAAAATCGTCCGATTTGCCAACACTACTTTTAAATGTTATGGAGCACTTTTATTGTTTATTTTAAATTTTCTGAAGATCTGTATAAAACAGTGGGATAAATGATAATTATGTTCCCCAAACGGAGTTTGGGAACATATTGTTTTTACTCGGTTTCTTATTATTATTATGTTCCCCAAACGAAGTTTGGGAACATATTGTTTTTACTCTGTTTCTTATTATTATTTTTCTTCTTCCTGGGTACTTATTTGTCCGCGAATGATCTTGTAAACTGTACATCTGATGTAGGTAAAACCTTTTTAGGGTAAGTAGACATGTCATGTAGATTTGCGGAATCAAAGTCATTTTGCGCGCACGTGCTTGAAAGAGCGCGCACGTGCAACACGTGAAATGACCAATATAATAGATGTAGCCGTAATTTTTCTATTTTTTTATCAAAAGTGTTGAAACTCAGAATATAAGTATATATTAGTATTATAGACAAGAAGATATGGTCAAATTATCATGAACTCACGCGCATGCTGAAACTAAAGTCTCAATATCTTTCTTGTTTTTTGACAAAATACTTTGAAATTTTAAATATAGTAATATATTATAAGGTTCTACAATATGATATATAATAATTATCATGAAAGCACGCTCATGTGCGTGCGCTGCAACCTGATTGGCTCAAACTTTAAAAGCCTATAACTTTCTTAGTTCTCAATAAACCAGGACGAAATTTAGAATTTGAATATATATAATACATTTCTACATTATACTACTATCAAAATTGAATGCAAGGACATGCAAGCACGTGCGCATGTGCAATGCAAAAAATGACAAAAATACTTGAAAAATAATAAAATTTATATCCGAATGTATTATTTTCTTTTGATTCTCAGGAATTCTTTAGCCAACATGCCGTGATCATCTTTCATATGCATGCAAGTGTGCGCGCATTCAAAATGTTATATAGTATATAGTTGATATTATTGTAGCCTTTATATTCTTAAATGAAATCCTTCGACAGTGAGCGAATAAAAAAAGTATTACAGGAATAAGGCAAAAAATGGGATTTGGAGAGTGTTTGGGGAACATCTGTAACGGTCCCCGTTACAATTAACACTAGTTATTAAGGTCTTCCGACTTCCTTCGGAAGACCTTATTGTTTTCCTTCTGTTTTCTATTATTATTATTATTATTATTCCACTTTTCGTAGTACAGGTCATATCTCCGCTGTGCGTGGTTCAATTTGAACGATTTTTTCAGGGATGGTGCATCATGTTAATATCTCCAGGGGTGTCCCTCACTTTTTCGAAATTTACTTCCGTTCGCGTTTTTTGGGGAAATTTGTATTTTTTAAATGGAATTTTGTCGCAAAAAATTCTCGAGAACAGTAACAGATATAAAACTGAAACTTACGGACATGATAGAAAATCGAATGTAGATGTGCTGATCGACCTTCATTTTTCGTCGTTTTGACTTCCGGTCGCAAACGGAAGTGAATTCTAAAAGTCTAATTTTTCAACTTTTTTGTTTTCCACTATTTTTCTTTGGAAATCACAGGGTTGATAGAGTATCTTTTAAGAACTCTAAATATGTTTTCAACATTTTCATGCGTGCATTTATTGCAAAGATATGACCAATCCAAACTTTGTCTCACTGTCGGGGGTTCGAATCCCGCTGGGGGCGTTGCAAATTTTTTTTTCTTTGTTTCTGTCTTTTTTCAGTTGCATATGTCTTTTCTTTCTTTTTTATAATGTATGGTAGATTTTGTCGATTTTTAAAAGCTATATTTTGAGATATTTTGTGGAATAACTAATAATCACGATCTATGTTGAGAGACTGCTGTCAATGAAAGTAAACGATAAAAATACATTCTGAAATCTATTTCATGGCCTGACGGAGCAGAGATTTCTAACGAAAAGTCGGGCGGAAGACCTGCTTGTTGCCCTAGCAACAAGAACGCATCTAGTTATTATTTTTTTTCTTATTTGTTCTCCGGTACTTTTTTGTCCGCGAGTGTTCTCAGAAACTGTTCACCCAACTGACCTAAAACCTTTTTAGGGTTAATAGGTGTGTAGTGTAGGTGTGCGGAACGAAGGTCATTTTGCGCGCATACGCCTGCACGTGCGGGCGCGTGATATGAGTGAAATGACTAATATATTTAATATATCCATAACTTTAACATTTTTCGATAAAATGCTTTGAAACTCATTATATAAGGATATATTAATAGTGTACATAATGTGACACTGTCAAATTAGAACGAACTCACGCGCATGCACGTGCTCTTCGCTCTGATTGGCTAAAACAAAAATCTCAGTATCTTCTCTGTTTTTTGATGAAATGCTTTGAAATTTAAAACATAGTCATGAATTATGATATCCTAAAATATGATATAGAAAAAAATTCATGAAATCACGCGCATGCACGTGACCTGCAATCTGATTGGCTGACACTTTAAATGACTATATCGCCTTTGTTTTTTGTCGAAATGCTTTGAAATTTAAAACATAGTCATACATTAGGGTGCCCTGCAATATGATATACAAAAAATTTCAAGAAATTACGCGCATGCACGTGTGCTGCGATCTGATTGGCTGAAACTTTAAATGACTATATCTCCTTTGTTTTTTGACGAAATGCTTTGAAATTTAAAACATAATCATTCATTAGGATATCCTACAATGACATATAGAAAAATAATCATGAAATCATGCGCATGCACGTGTGCTGCAATCTGATTGGCTGACACTTGAAATGGCTATAACTCCCTTGTTTTTCAACCAAACAGGATGGGATTCAGAACATAAATAAATATAAGGGACTCCTACAAGAAGGTATGGTCATCATGCACGTGCACGCACGTGCGTGCATTTGGAACGAATGAAATTAGAAATACACATGAATGAGTGATTTTTAATACTTTTGGACTGAATGCTTTTACATATAGTATATTACAGGGAATATGGAACTAAAAGGGAGTTGGGGAGCGTTTGGGGAACATCTGTAACGGTTCCCGTTACAATTAGCCTTAGTTATTTATCTTTTTAAATAGGTTCTGTTTTTAAATTTATACTGTAGTAACAGTTTTATCAATGGTATACTAGAAAATAATGAGCAAAATCTTCTACAATTGAGAAGAAACATACGTGCAGGTGGCGAAAACATAAAATAAACGATTGGATTTATACAATTATTGAACATTACATTTAGATATGATGTTAAATTAATTAAGTTATAAAAATACGAAGTACAGATAACCTAAATTATTCTTCAAAACATATGTACTGCATGATTAAAAATACATAAAATTGGGTTGTGCTAATAATGAAGATAGCAATGTTAATGATAAACATAATTGACATAGTACGAGACATAGGTGTGTAGCATTGCATTCTTGTAACAGATTGATGTTGCTTCATCGCTCTTTTTTAATATGGAAGAAAACTATGAAGAATAAAGGCAAAAGGTAAACATAAGTTCCAGATGCAATCTCAACAATACTTTTGATTTCCATAATTTTTACTGTGGCGTAAGCACAAGTCACAATACTATTAAAATCCAAAGAACGGCCGAAATCCTCAAGACTTTTCCGCTGGTAATTCCAAGACTTTGCAATGGTGGTGATATTAATGCACAACGAACTTAAGCTAATAAAACTATATGACAGTTTGCTGCATGTTGGAAAAACATGGTCAACATATCGTAAATTGAGTATATCGGATCCTTGCTAATGAAAATCCTATAATAAAAGTCCAGAACTAAAACAAACCAGGAACATGCTGCCAAAAGATCAGCGATCCCAAGCACCCGATGCGAACAGAGTTACACTCTGAACCAACAAAAAAGTTAACTTATTTAGTTTATTTTACCTGAGTTAACTCAGGTAACCTATTGCTATCTGTTTTCGTCCGTCGTCGTGCGTTGTGCGTTAACATTTGAACATTTTCAGCTTCTTCTCTGAAACCTCTCAACCAATTTCAACCATTTTTTACATAAAGCATCTATTTGTGAAATGGAACAAAAATTGTGAATTTCACGGTTCCTGCCCCCTGGGATCTTAGGGGTGGGGCCAAAACCATTAAAATTGATGCAGTTTTTAAAAATCATCTTCTTAACTCCTGAACATCAAGCAGTCAAACTTTTTGCATGATTGTAATTGGCATTGAGTTCTCTACCAAAATTGTGAAATTCATGGCCCCAGAGTCAGGGGTTCGAGTGCTAGGGCGGGGCTATATAGATCAAAGACTGAAATTGCATTATTTCTTTAAAAATCTTCTTCTCTGCTGCTGGATATTAAATAAACTAAATAAGTACATAGTTATGATGAGTAACAGTGTCTCTTTCAAAATTGTGAATTTTATGGTCCCAGGGTCAGGGGTTTTGGTGTTAGGGTTGGGCTCTATTGGTTATGTAGTGAAAATGCATTAATTCTTTGAAATTCTTCTTCTCTGCTGCTGGGTATTAGATAAACTAACTAATTATATAAGTACATAGTTATGATGGGTAAGAGTGCCTCTTCCAAAATTGTGAATTTTATGGCCCCGGGGTCAGGGGTGGGGCTCTATTGATTACCGGTATATAGTGTAAAGTCATTAAATCTTTGAAAGCCTTCTTCTCTGCTCCTGGGCATTAAATAAAGTAACTAAGAACATAGTTATGATGGGCACGAGTGCGTCTTCCAAAATTGTGAATTTTATGGCCCCGGGGTAGGGGGTTATGGTGTTAGGACAGGGCTCTATTGATTTATTTTATATAGTGAATATTCATTAAATCTTTGAAAGCCTTCTTCTCTGCTCCTGGGCATTAAATAAACTAACTATGTACATAGTTATGATGGGTAAGAGTGCCTCTTCCAAAATTGTGAATTTTATGACCCCAGGGTAGGGGGTTCTGGTGTTAGGTTGGGGCTCTAATAATTATATAGTGAAAATACATTAATTTTTTGAAATTCTTCTTCACAGATCCTAGATATTAAATAAACTAACTAAGTACATGTACATAGTAATGATTGGGAAGAGTGCCTCTTCCAAAATTGAGAATTTCATGGCCCCAGGGTCTGAGGTTTTAGTGTTGGGGGGGGGTCTAATTAAGTCTAATTAAGTACTTAGTTATGATGAGCAAGAATGCTTCTACCAAAATTATGAATATCATGGCTCCAGAATTAGGGGTTCTGGTGGTAGGGCGGGGCTCTAAATGATTATACAGTGAAAAAACATTAAATCTTTGAAAATTTTCTTCTCTGTTCCCCCTGGGTATTAACCAGATGAACTACCTATATAGTTATGATGAGCAAGGGCCCTAACTCCAGAATTGTGAAGTTCAAAGCCCCAGGGTCAGGGGTACCAGAGGGGCTCTACTTATATGCTTAAAATAAAAAAATTGTTTGAAATCTGCTCCTTCGTATTAAACAAACATTATTTTTTGATAAGCAAGGGTGCCCTTTTAAAAATTGTGCTAAATATGGACATAGGTTCAGGGGTTTATTTCACAGTGTTAGGGGCACTACACTGATTATTGCTGAATAAAACTGATTAGTTGAAATGCATTTTTTGTTCCCCTACCCTGCCTATGGGTATTAAGTTACCAAACTAAGCAATTGCTAAGTGTATAAGTCTGGGAAATAAATGTTGAAAAAAAAGTGTATAGTAATGATGTGCAATAGTGCCTCTTTCAAAATTGCAAATGCTATAGCATCTAGCTTAAAACATGAAGCAAATTCAATCAATTGAAAGTTGTTGCATGATGCTCAGGTGACCTATAAGGCCCATGGGCCTCTTGTTTCAGAATTGGTTGGGAAATTTTCACATAAGTAAAAGCGGACGAGGAAAATCAGTACGCTTCCAGCAGTAAGGCCAACAGCTTATTCCTTATTTTGTAAGGAATACTCCAAAGGTAAGGTTGGACTTCCAAAAACCTTTTTTAAAATTTTTCCAGTGAATTATAATTCACACTGAAAATGAAAGAATCATGCAATTTTTTAATTCAATAACAATGTACCTGATTTAGCAGACTCTGCTCTCGGTCAAAATAGATAGAAAGAATACTAGTATACCGCTAAATGTAATATGTTTACAGTACAGTGTATGTTCCATTTCACTTGAAAAATACACAAATTTGCAGATCATCCAGGCTTTAACCCATCAGTCTGGAAAATTGAGTGGGAAGCAGTTGGAGAGAAGGAGAAAGAGAGGTACGCGAAGATGGCGAGGGAGATGGCAGAAGAGGGGGGAAGTGGTGAGGATGATCCCACTAGTCAGAAGAGGACAATAAGAACTCTCCTAAAGCAACTTGAGTGGACTGTAAATACCTTAGATTTTGATATCTATATATTAGGCAGAAATTTTTTATTTTTAGCTCAAGTGAGCTTTTCTGATCACATTTTGTCTGGCGTCTGTCTGTCTGTAAGCTTTTCACATTTTCAACTTCTTCTCAAGAACCATTCTGCTAATTTCAACCAAACTTGATTCAAAGTACCGTTTAAGTCGAAATTTTAGCGAGACGCAAATTTAGTGATTTGTCCTTAAAAATTGGTATTTTATTTTTAGCGCGATATACTTTTAGCAATTTTTGAAAAAAAAATACTATCGAAGCTATTACAATTATAGCATAATTAATTTTTAGCTATATTTAATTTTAGCGATCTTTGCATCCCCGCTAATGATGCCAAAATTAAATCCTCGCTAAAAATTCTGCTTATACGGTAATTAAATTTAAAGAGGAGTTTATGGTATTTAAATGAAGGGCCTAGCTATGAAAAAATCTCTCACGACTCTGCCTCCAACTGTCTTGTACCTGATACGAAATACGATAATGTGAAGATTTGGTATACCTACTATAATTCATTTTAAGGATCTCTGTGTTGACAACTTGATCCCACATCTAAGATATAATATTTTTCTGTTTGTTTTATTTGACAACCATGCATTACACATGTGGAGTAAAAGAGCCCCTTGGAAATAAGCCTTTGACTTTGTTGGGTTATCCTTGGTATACAAATGTAATGTGAATTATATTCATGTCTTTCGAAAACTGATTGATTTCCATATTTTATCTTAATTCTATTTTTTAGTGCCAAACTATATATAGATCATGAAGTTATATTTTCAAAAATGCATTATAACAACGTATATGTAGTATACCAAATAAATATCTATGTATCTGTAAATCACCGGAATGGAACCCTCAGATTATGTCCAAATTGATTAATCCCGAAATAAATTTATGCACATTTATTGAATCAAAGATTTTATGCATTACATAGATTTAAATTAGTGTCATAGTTGACCAACATGTTCAGTGATGTGTAACACTGATACTCAAATAACATATATACACACTGTTTTTTTTCCAAATCATGCTCAAAGGAAATCCCAGGTGAATACAAGCATAAACTAGAGGTATTGTGAGCAATGAGCTCACTAAATGATATATGTACCCCTTTTAAGCCGGGGGTTTTACAAGAAATAAGTCACAATTCCCGATATTTTCAAATATGTTTCTAATAAATGTACTCTTTTAATAACTTGTTTATGAATTGAAAACCTAATTCATAAAATAAATCCCCGAATAATTATTATTGTTCACATTGTTTATGTGACGGAATAATAGTAGCATAATTATACCCCCGCTTGAAAAGCGGGAGGGTATATAGAAATCGGTATGTCCGTCCGTCTGTGCGTCCGTCTAGCTGTCTGTCTGTCTGTCTGTAACGCTCTGGGGTACCCATCTCTTATCCGCAACTCCTCTCATATCACTGAATGAAATTTGATGCAACTTTCAGAGAATTTTTATTACATATAGCCATATGCACCTCCTATTTTACCTTTTGATCAGACACATATTTTGGGTTTCCCACGGCAAAACATGGACACTGTCATTACATTAATAAAGGGGGCGGGGGTATCATTTAGTGAGCTCATTGCTCACAGTAACTCTAGTTTTCTTTCATGATCATTTAATAAATTCATTTGTAATGATTTTTTTGAGGACTGCATGAGATGCTTTTTTAACATGGTACATGTATAAGCTTTTTCAATTAAAAAAATCCGATACTGTACCTCGCTCTGAAAATCTTACTGTAAAGTGAAAAGTTGTTTTTTAACAGTACTAATGTACATTGAGTAATTAATTTTACAGCATTGATTAATCAAATAGGCCTAGATATTTTTTGTTTCAAAAACCGGTATTAAAGTTTAATTTAAAGGATAACAATCCTCTTCTGACTTCCTTTTTTTTAAGTTTCACTCTTTATAATTAATTATACCCCCGCTTGAATAGCGGGAGGGTATATTGTAATCGGAATGTCCGTCCGTCCATTACGCTTTGGGGTACCACTCTCTTATCCGCAACTCCTCTCATATGAATGAATGAAATTAGATGAAACTTTCATGGAATCTTTATTACATATTGCCATTGTGCACTTCCAATTAACTTTTTGATCCGACACATATTTTGGGTTATCCAAAGCAAAGCATGGACACTGCCATTATATATATTCATATGAGAGGCGGGGTGTATCATTTTGTGGACTCATTGCTCACAGTACCTCTACTTCCAGACTACATTTGTGTAAATTAGACATTAAGTACCTATAACTATTTCTACCTATTAAAAACATGTTAGAAATCCTTGCATTTTATTTTCTTATTTTTAATATCTCGCTGTTAAAAGAAAACGACATATTACATCAAAAGAGACCATGCAAATTCAGAATCATTAGTGGCGAAGCTATTATATCACTCTGAACCTTTTTCACGCATGAGTGAACAAAGCAGTCCCAGGGACTGCTAGAATAGCTGAATCTGCTTTCTAACTTTGTCCCACAGCAGTCCCAGAGTGGTCCCAAAGCCGTCCCAGGCTTTCCCAGGACTGCTTTCTGGAACTGCTTGGATGTCAGGTTGGGTCTGATTTGTACTGTGTATATGTAATAAAATTGTTATGGAGCACTTCGATTGTTTGTTTTAATTTTAAGTTATGGATATCAATATAAAATATGGGCTATATGATAATAAGTCATTTTCAATTTATTTCAATAGTTAACATGGTATAAATCATGAGAAAAATCTTCTACAGTTGAGAAGAAACTTACTTACAGGAGGTGAAAACATGAAATAAATGATTGGATTAATACAATTATTAAACATGATGCAAAGCCTTGCTACTGTGCCGCTTATTTCTAAAGAAGAAAAACAATCAATATTATGATTTCCAATTTGCTTCAACACATACGTAATATATGATTACATGTACAAAAAACGGAGTGAAACTAATGATGAAGATAGCAATGATAATGATAAACATAATTGACATAGAACGAGATATATGTGTATAATATTGCATTCTTGTAATAGAATGATGCTTCATCGCCTTTATTTTCTTAACATGGAAGAAAACTATAAAGAATAACGGTACAAAGTAAACATAAATTCCAAATGCAAAGTCATTTAACGCAACATATTCATTTCTAATAATACCTTTCAATTCCATAATTATTACGGTTCCGTAAACACAAGCCGCAATACCACTAAATACCCAAAGAACAGCAGAGATTCTTAAAACTTTTCCACACGTTGTTCCGAGATTTTCAAATGGTGACGATATTAATGCACAGCGAACATAAGCAAATAAAACTATATGCCAATTTGCTGCATGAAGGAAAAACGAGGTACTTATATGGTAAATTGAAGATTCCGTGTGATTAAATATCCAATGATAAGTGTCAAGAACTGATACAAACCGGGAACATGATGCCAAAAGATCAGCGATCCCAAGACAAGCAATGACTGTATAAGTCGGTGTATGCAATTTTCTTGTCACAATAATCAATATAATTGTGAAACAGTTTCCAAAAGCCCCAGCTATGGATAATATAATAGCAGAAACGAAGGTTACAAAGGAATATTGGGAGGAGATTTCTGCACCATTGTTATCTATCAAATTATTTCCAAACAGGACGACGCTTCTGTTGTGCACTTTATCTGACAAAACGAAATCATCAGCGGTGGCAGTACTCTCCATTATACTATAAAAGCAGAAAAAAAAACATTATTACTCATCTTTAATTTCATCTATGATATTTTACACACATATTCATGCATAACGTAATGTACAGTGTATAGACCAATTAAACTTTTTCTTCATACCACTACAGCTTGTAAATTGAATGATTTTTCAATCATAAAAGAAAATCAAATTCGATGACAGAAGTTAACATTTTGGTTAATATTGTGGAAGATTTCAGTTGACATAATTTTTGGGTTCACTGTCCTCCAGGGGACAAAAAATGTGTCGTTTTCATAATTTAAAAAAAAGTTACTTCAATTAACAATTACTTGCTAATATAAATCGGGTTCTAGAAGATACATTTTAACATATAATGTTCTTTGGCTACAAGGAAGTACATTTTGAATTATCGGTGATACGTTATTTTGGAAAATTGACCTGATATAGCTTAAAACTGTTTCAAATATTTTGATATTATTTCTACTTTCTACAACTTAAATCTTTTTTTATCTCTACAACCTTTAAAATGACAAAAATTCAATGGAAACTTTGCAACCTTTGGAAATACACAGTTCTGTATTTGAAGTCTTAATGCAATTAAAACTTCTAAAGTATTTGTTCAGAAGTAAAAAAAAAAAACTGGGGAAAGTATGATATGTAATCCAAAGCTAATTTGATTCTGTAATTTGGTTTATGTAAATATTTCACAAAATAAAGAAAAAAATGAAGTTGTTAAAGTGCATCCCTTTTCAAACTGTCTTCATTCATTGGACAACCATTTAATTTGAACAGGTTCTCATCGCTTGAAGTTGTCAGCAAAGTTGTCTATGTATATGTACTTATATATATGTTCATATGGGACTGGAAAGGATAAATACAAAGAACCAGAGCAGGATTTAAGCCCGGGACCCCTGATAAAAAGATCGTTTTATAGAAGCCGAATTTCAGCAATGCTCTTGATTTCCAAAACTGGAATTACTGTGCTGTACTATCATCATGGCACTACTTAAAGCCAAAGTCATTATAATGATTTATATTTTTAACCCCGTAACTGCTAGGCTTTGAAGTGGCGAGAAAATCCATATAAAATGCCTATAGACAAAGTTAAACAATGAACTATGTCAGAAAATAAAATTTGGCTGAGTCAGCAAAGGTGTATTTGTTACCCAAAAGGAGAAATTCAAAGAACCAGTGCAGGATTTAAACCCAGGTCACCTCGACTCTAAATAGGTGTCTATTACTTGAACCATCTATCTGACGGTCAATGAATCTGCTTGACCGCCATATACATATGTACACATTGCTTTATAAAATGCCATTTGTTTACTATTTACTCCTACTTTTGATTGTTCATAAACGTAAAATGAGTACTGTATATAATGAAAACAGCATCGGAATTTTTTTTATTGATAAACTAGTGTCGTGCTTAAAAAGAAATTTTCGAATGATAATTATAAAATATCAAGTAGACTATTAAGAAGTTTTAAAACACTTTAACTTAAAACGTTAAATTCAATTTTATATCAAGCAAGTAAGAATCTATAATTACCCTTTTTTGTCTGTGGTTAATTCACTTCCGATATGAATGGTGGCTTCTTATTCTTCGACGAAAGTAAGCTTTTAGTGGTTTTTTTTTCTCTTATTAAATTTATAGGATCGTACAGTCTTAAAATAACCAAATAAACAGTAATACGGATGTCAAGTAACATAAACTTAAAGTTATGGTTTTCTAAGAATATTTTTATAGGATGCTTGTTGTGTGGTGTTGATGATCAAGGACCAAAACAAACTGTAAATTGTTTTTTTTTTCTTTAATGTAGACATAACAGAATACTGCACCATTTAATCTTTTTCTTACTTTCAGCATTTTATGATTTTTGTATGGGTTTGCGAAAAAAAACATAATTGTACTATTATTTTGCACGCTTCCAGATATCCCATAGAAAAAAAGAAATAGGAGTATGAAAAAAGTTATATCAATTCAGAAATGAATTGTCAAATTTGATTGTTGTGCAGTGTTTGTATAATCGAAATTTCTTCATTTTGCGATTGTCATGTAGAATTTAAAGTTTTTAGCAGTAATGATCGCACAAAAGATTGCCTCCGGAGAGACTGAAGAAATGGATTTGAAGGTATAGATTTTAAAAGGCTTACATTTTTGATGATTAATTTGGGAAGACAATTTTCATTAGTCCAACGTCTAACATCTACACTTTAAATGATTTCCTGAGTACTACTAATATGTCTGTGAGAAAGGTATTTCGACGTGTAACAGTATTTGTGAATTCCAACGTTATCACCGTACCATAAGCAAACGCACATAGTACCCAAATAACAATGAAAATCCTTTAAACCTTTCGACACGTGATTTCAACACTTTGAAGCGGTGACGAAATCAGGTGACGACGTTAATATGCTAACATAATTATGTGTGAATTTGCTGCGTGAAGAAACAATATAACTTTTATAATTGGTATCTTGAAATTTCCATGTAATAATCATATACTCCAAAATGTTAATTGTGTAGCAGTAAACCAAATCAGGAACCAGAACCTAAAACTACAGCAATTTCAACACAAGCTATACATGTACTACATGTAGTTGATGTATGTATTTTTTTTCAAAATATGTGATTGCAAAAAGTTTTCCAACCATTCCAGCTATGAGTAATTCTAGTGCAATAACTATAATAACAAAAGTCACTAAGGGAATTGTATAACATATGTACTTATCATACCGTTATACTCGTTAGATTATCTGAAAAGCTTGATAGACTTCTGTTGCTCCTAAAACTGAATAAATCTTCTACTAACAGTGCCGTTCCAAGTCATATTCCTTTTAAATGAAAACAATAATAATGGGCTACGAAAGCTAAACGTTTTTTTTTTTTTTTGAATGAAATTGACTTTGTAAAGGATTTTTTTTCTTTTTTTATATCAGCAATAATTCATTTTTTTTTTAAATGTGAAAATTTCAATGTTTGAATAGTGTCGCATCATAAACAAGACTATACTCTGTCGGTCATACATGTGTGTCATTGATAGCACAATATACTTTTGATTAAAGGAAGTAAATATCCTTCAGTTTATAAACTGAAGAATATTACAAAATGACAACACAATGATATCTTTTAAAAACATGCTTGTTTTTTCATATACCAACATGCAATTATAAGAGTTTAAGAGTTGACTGTCTTTTTGAGGAATGTCCGACACCCCCCCCCCCCTCCCCCAAAATGACTGGAAAATTAAAAGTTCTGTAATATAAGACACTCAACAAGACATCATAGCTGCTCATATTAATATTATTTAAAAGTCATCCTACTTGACTTGAGCTACAGTTTGTGTAAGATAAAGAACGTTATAAATTTACAAATATACTAAACATTCTTTGCAGTAATTTTGTTTTTCCCTTGATCCACAGTTGAACAGCTGACAGTTGAATATTAATGACTTTATTTTATCAGTATTTGTTATATATCAAACAAGAAGTCTCAAAAACATGTAACATCATATGTGCATTTCAGTAGTGTTATATATATATATGCACAACAAGAAAAATATTGTAAAAATCAATACTTTAAATTTCTGTTTTGACAAAAATGTTTTCTTTTGATTTTTTCCTTGTTTGGCGTCAACCCCTCACTGCTTGAAGGCTTGTGGCGCAATTGTTTGGACGCCTCGAAGGATCAATTCCTTTATGTCATATTTTATGCATATTTACATGTAATCTGATAATTTCTCTGCATGTAAATTTCCAGTCAGTCTCAGGGGGATCACGCTAGTACCTTTCACATATGTACATGTATCCAGTATTGTTTAATGTTAGGTGATCACCCTTAATAATTTATTATACATTTTACTTTATGTAATTCAATTAAATGACATAATCGACAAAACTGCATATCTGTGTTCGGTTGTTTTTTACTTCTCTATAAGGCTGATATTTCTCATAGAAGGCATAAAAATGCTTGGACTGAGATTGGTCTCTAAAGCTTTAAATCATGGTCTCAAGTGTGTACAGATCTTACGATTTCTTCGTAAGAAGTTTGCACAGTATTGTATAAATAACGTGAAATGTGTTGTCACGTGCACACGTGATGTGGTTATAAAATGAACAAAGCTTGAACTATAACTGGTAAGAGAATGTCTTTTTTTTCATGATATTGATTTATAGCTTATGATATTTTTTAACTATTGTGCTATTGTTAAAAATAAAATGTGCCTGGTGTAGTTTTGGTTTGAGTTTGAAACAGGTTACATATTAAGTGTAAGAGGTTTGAAGAATCTGCTTTTGCTCGAAATGAAACATGACTGGAGTAATTTTTCGTTTCAAATTGAAAAAGGTTACATAATTATAAGCGGTTTGAAGAGCCAATTATTACAAAGACTTATTGTTAGGTCAGTTGAAGCCAATTGCAGTGATTTTTCAACGAATCGTGCAAATTTGCTCAAATTTTCTTTTTTTATAGTTGGGCAAAATGGAATTCTAGCCATTGAGAATTATTTATGAAATTGTCAAGACAAGAACTTCTATGATCTCTAAGCAAAGTCTTGATATTCTTAATTTGGGGGCACCCTTGAGTGCTTTCTCCAACACCAGTGTTTTGATGCGTGCAAGAGACTTGCTTCAGCCTGTGACCGTCTGTCATCTCTTTATGGAAACACCATGGATTTTGGGCCTCAGTGGACCTTTTGGCAGTGGATGGTTTCATATTTGATCAGATCTCCATGAAAATACACCAGGAAGTGCCTTTAAAGCATTAAATCTGCCATTTTGTATGTTATTCAAAATTCAAGCTTTTTCTGAAAATATGATTATTTCTTAGGGTAAAATATAAACATCCTTTATATAGATGGATACCAGGTATTTACGAAGTTGATATCTACTGGCACAGTTGATAAGAAATTTCTCCACATAAGGTTCTCCACATAAAACATGACTGACAATTTTATAAAAAATAAATTTCATTTTTACAGCTACTAGTATATTTCGTGAGACATGCAAATGCAAATAATAGATTAACATCATTGAATTGATTGGTTTTTAACTTGACTTAAGGTAGGATTCTTCTCACACAAAACTGTATTGTATTTCAAAATTAATGAAATTTTCACAGGATCAAAAAGACAATATTGCTAAGTGATGGTTTCATTTAGATTGGTTTTGACCGTTTAATAGTAGAGTCAAGGTCAGGTCAAGGTCATTACCTTTTCCCTGGACATTAAGAATATAAATACCTGCATCCAGTCATGATATAGGGTCTTCTATTTCAAAAGATTAAATGTTTTTCTTTTTAAAAGATATAACCATATAGGGTCTATAAGATTATATAACCAAATGGACACAGTTTTACAAAATTGGATTATGGCTGATCCGAATTTTCTCTATTTATCTTAATTTTTGGGGATATTTAAGTTATTATTAGATACGCCCTATATTTAATATTTTCTTATTTTCATATATGGTAAAGAAGTCATATAAAGGTACAAAATGATACAAAAACAAAAAGTTTCGTCCGTTTACTAAGAGAGTAAAAACACTTTATACAGATTTTTGGCTCATATCTGTACTTAGATTGAAAGCTTTTAAAAGCTAACATATGTCTAGTTTGTTTAAAAAATCATATTTATTTGATATATTTTGAAAACTTTTGTCCCTTATTAATTTAGCTTACATTTGAAAAACTCTTCAAGTCTTTGATTGTTTTAAAAATTATAACTAAATTCGTTGTTCTAAAATACTTTTGAGGAGCAGAAAAGAAGATATTTTCATACGTTACCATTCCGCCTAAAATATAGTCCCTGCTACATTGTAGTTTTCAAACACAATTTACAATTTCTTTTTTAAAGTTGTACAATTGTAATTAGGAAAGAAAAATATGATCTTTTTAAATCTCTTTTACCTGAATATATAAGACTTATAAGGAAATATACACTGATTATTTCATGTACTCAAAAAACCAGTGAAGAATCATACTGTAAGGTGATATCTACTAATATTATATAAGAAGGTAATTTTCGTAATTTTTATTGGCTGAAAGAACGTCACGTGATATTCCTCCTTTTTTGATGTCGACACGAAAGCGCGTCCGCGGAAAATGATAACGCACGACACACAGATCGGTTGCGCCAAAGTTACGTAGAACGTGACGTCATAATATAAGAAGCGTGTTTTAACCATTGTGAAGTAACCACAGCCAAGTCTGTTCAATTAGGACTGTGTTAGTGCATTCACTTTGAGTGATTATATAACTGTTATGGACTTCAGTGAACGGTCAATTTGTGGTTATAAGGACTCATGGCAATGTTGATATTGAGCTCAGACACAGAAAATGATAGCGAACTCGCAGCGCAGGCTCGGTCGCTATCACTTTCTGTGTCTTCGGTCAATATCAAGTGCTATGAGTCCTTATAACCATATATCGACCTACACTGAAGTCCATAATTGTATATTATTGCTGATAAATACAATCTAATAGTTATATACTTATCTACTAGTACTTTTATGTAATATAATTTAGTTTTGGGATACAAATGTTGAAATTATTAAAGTAACTTGATTTTCTTACATAGCTGATATCTACTTATATTGCTGATAAAAACATTTTCTTTCAGCTACTTGTACCGTTTGTGTATTCAGTAACAAGTTACTAGTACTTGGCTTTACTCACATGTCTTAGCAAGTTACATGTACTAGTAGCTAGCTTTTTTTACATTTTCATTCAGTTACAAGTAGTAAGTTACTAGTAGCCAACTTTACTTACTTCTCATAGCCCGCTACTAGCAGCCAACTTTAACCACTTGTCGTAGTAAGCTATTAGTAGCCAGTTACTAGTAGCTAACCTAACATATCTGCTAGAAGCATGTGCTTGTCGCATAGCTACAGAGGTTGACTATTGAGAATAAAACGAAGCCACTTTAAGATTTTCATACTTTTATAATGTCAAGGACAGTGTCCCCATATCAACTCTCCAAATGTTAACAAAAAATCATATTTAAGGACATCACAGATAATTGTCAAACTTGAGTAACAAATGACTTGAGTAATGTTTTTCAAATACAGCCAAAGATTACATGTTGAAATAAACACTAATTACATCACTTAATTCACAGTCCTTCATGTCATATCACTCATGGCTTTGAATACATTACTGAAAATCTTGATCATAAGAAATAAGCTTAGTTTGCTTTTTTTAATCAGTTTCAATCACTGTTACCCAAAGATAAAATTCAAAGAATTTGATTGAAATTTAACCATATTTCTTCTGGGGATGAAGTTAAAATGTGTCTCGAATGCCTCGAACGCTCAAAATCATTATAGTTTACTAAAAATAAAACGCTTCAACGCTTTAGTATTTTTCAAACATAAGTGTTTTAGTGTCTATTAAATAATGCAGTGGTAGGTTTCATTGCAAACATTATTACAAATCATATCCCAAATGTTCGACATCTGTTAAGAAATTTGCGTACAGGAGGGGAAAACATGAAATAAATGATCGGGTTTATACAGTTATTCGGCATTACACAAAGATTCGATATTGAATAATTAATTGCAGTCGAAGTGCAAAGAAAATATTTAGAATTTCCCTCAGCACAGACATAAACCATTATAACATGTATATATAACGGAGTTGAACTGATAATGAATATGGCAATAATGATGATAAACATAATAGACATTGAATGTGACATACATGAATACATTGGCGTTTCTATTTGTTTAGACTCACATTGCTTCAGCCTTAATGTCCTTATTTTCTTGATATGGAAACACACGATAAGGATCAAAGGTAAAATGTAAATATAAGACAATAGTACAAAGTCTGTGAGAAAACTATTCACGTGTGTTACAATATTCGTAAGTTCCAAAGTAATAACCATACCATGAGCAAACGACATAAAGGCACTTAGTACCCAAATAAAGATGGAAATCTTTAAAATCTTTCGACACGTGATTTTAACACTTTGGAGAGGACACGAAATCAATTCACAGCGTAAATATGCAAACAAAACTATGTGTAAATTTGCGGCATGTAGGAAGAAAATAACTATTATAATGTATATGGCAATTTCCATGTAATAATTAAATATTCCGAAATAACTGTGCAGTAGTAATACAAATCTGGAACAAGATGCTAGAACATCAGCAATTCCCAGACAAGCTATACATATGTAAGTTGGTGTTTGTAAATTTTTTTTCACAAAAATTAATATGATTGTAAAAAAAAGTTTCCAACCATTCCAGTGAAGAGTAATACTATTACAATAATTAAAGTCACTAAAGAAATTGTAGAAGTCTTGCTTCCAATTCCATTGTACGTTAGATTATCCAAAAACATCGGTAGACTTGTGTTGTTCTCCATGATAAATAAATCTTCAACGGTGTCGTTCCAGGCCATATTCCTATTAAAAGAAAGCAATTGAAATAGGTTACAAATGGTAATTAAACATTCGTCTTCGAAATAAATTTTGTTTGTAAACCAACTGAAGGTTAATTTTTTTCTTTTCAACAATAAATCATCCCGGTGCAGCAGGGTTGGAGGGAATATAGTAAGACATTTGTGTGTAAGGTTGGGTATGGGTGTGTGAGAGAGTGTTTGAGAAGATGTGTGCGTTAGTTTGTCCTTTTGCGAATCAGAAGTGAGGTAATTTGCAACAAGATTGATGTTGCATGCTGTCTTGATTATAATGATTGATTGTATGTTGTTTAACGTCCCCCTCGAGAATTTTTCACTCATATGGCGACGCCACCACTTACCGATGGTGAGTTACAAATTTTCTCTCATACTAGGCACCGAGGGTCATTGCGCAATGAAGGATCTTTTACCTGCTAGCATCTACTCCGACACAGGACCTTGGTTTATGCGGTCTCATCCCAAAGACCGGTCTCCGCGTCCCGCAGTGGGATTCGAACGTGTAAGGATTGACCCTGTACTTCGCGACTCTAGAGCAGAGGCTGTAACCACTGTGCCACGCGGGTGACGCCTTTATCATAAATATGCTCTTGTACGAGGGGATGTGCCGCTTTGCAATGCCATTGTTTACAAAAAATACGTTATTATATCGGTAATGAATAGTATCTTATAATAATTTGCTGTTGTTGTTTTATTGAACGCTGATTTTTTTGTTACGTATATGAGTATGCCCAAAACATTCCGAATACGGGTGTTCAATATCGAACGCCCTGTTGTAAACAACAAATGTCCTCTGATCAAATTCAAAGAGTTAAAGTAAGGAAGCGGCATCTAGGTACATGTAAGATGTGTTTATTGTTTACACAAAAGAGAAATTATTAATTAAAAAATTAGTACCTATTACACCCATTGAAACCTAAATTAACAAATCATAAAGCTCGGTAGAGTCATTGGAATGATGCGATATTGAATACTTACTGGACAGGCGTTAATTGATTTGAATACCAATACTAAGAAATCATTAGTCCCTAATTTGAGTTTAAAGTTGGAATAATTATTAGAAATTATACGGAAATGTTTAAGCCATATAATAAAGGAATTATTGAACTTAAATTGGTGAATATTGGCACTCTTTGGCTGTACAAATGCACTCGCAAGTTCATGCATTTGTACAGGAAATCTGTGCCAATATTCACCAATATAATTTCAATAATATTTTAATGTGTGAATACTGTTGCATTATTAAAAACGGTGTTGCCATAATTCTTTCAGTCAGATCTCATCAAAAGCACAGCATTATACTTCTGGTTTAGAACCGTACAAGAAATTTTAATTTTTTTATTTTTTAAAGTTATATACAAACATACGAGGGGGGATCAAAAGTGTTGGGAAATATCCCTTAATTTGTAAAAAAAACACAATATAGATCAAAATGAATAGTTGAATCTGTCGAACTCAAGCAACGAACGGCTATAAAAGCATATCTTGGAATTTCCTTTGCAGTGGTACAAAATAATACATACTAGGTTTATATAGACAAAAGACTTGCAAAAAATATCATCATTAATTGGATTGATTGTTTTAGTGAAGGAAGGGGGATAGATAAAAATGAGTTTTTGAGAAAAGCTTGAGAAGAGATGTGTCCTTTTCGTAGAGCAATCAAAATTTTCCCTGAATGATATATATGTATATCCTTAATTATTTCGACTTTTGTTTCTATGTGTAAATATTAAAAGTTGACTAAGATTATTTAGTATACATCTTTGTCCTCTATTTTGCTTAAAATTATCTTCCTCAGTTGTGTACAAGATTTCAAATCCCTGATAGGAAGTTTGCACATTATTGTGTGACCTTAAAATCTATAAACTATATACTGCACGGATGTGCTTTTATGATAAGCATCTGGAAAACAAAATGTCTTTATTTCTATAATATAAAGTATAGGCTAACAAACACATTCTCAAACGAATGTACTTTTGTTTAAAATAAAGAATGATTTGCTCAATAGAGACAAATTACATGTCATTGCTTTTACAGCGAATAAAGAGCTTTTTACAAAACATTTTAATTATAGACATGTTTAAAGTATTTTTAGAATATTCTCCTGAAGCTGGAATACTATAACTCGGTGCTTTGTGTGGTTAAATGTACAATTAATCGCACAAGTAATGAAGGAGACATTTGAAATGTCTCGTGGTTATGGCTTTCTAAGAAAATAACTTTAAAGGATGATTGTTGTGGTGTTCAAGGACCAAAACAAACTGTGGAAATTGCTTTTTCTCTATCCCAGACAAAACAGATTACTGCATCTTCATTTAATCTCTTTCTTTTTTTCTACATTGGTTTGCTAAAATCTAGCCAATAGTTGTAACATTATTTAGTACGCTTACGAATCTCGTAGAGGGAAATTGGGCATAAAATATGCTATAAAAATATATCAAACAATGATAGAAGTTTTTACGACTAAAGCCACCTATTGTTATCGTAAAAATTTTTATATCGACCGATGTTTTCCTCTCCTGTGTTGAAAACAGGATTGACTAGAATAAATGACGTTCGGTGTTAAATTTTATTTCTGTACATTTCTTGTGTTGTCGTTATTCCTTTTTTGCGAATATCTAAAATTTTTACTTTTGAGCAGTAATGATCCCACAATTAGTTGCCTTGGGAGAGACTGAAAAAATATTTATGATATATAATTAAAATAGCTTACTTCATTTTTTAAAACTAAATTGGGAAGAAATAACTCATTAGTCCTACGTCTTAGACTATTTCGTTTGGCTAACAGCGAAACAGCAGGGTAAAAAATAACTAGCATTTTCAGTCTTCTGATATCATTCGGACATTAAATGAAATCTTATTTATTACATGTTTTTTTTTTAACTTTGTGTTGTTGTTTTTTCCCATTGATTTTCTTTTTTTCTACTTTTAAGATGAACTCACAAATCTTGATCTTTTGTATGTTGTATAAAATCTATCAGTCAAGTCTGTCCTATCAAATTAAAAAGAACGTAAAGATACTCCTGAACTTAATGAAAAAAGATGTTTGATTTTAATTCTCATCTGTATATAGATTTTATTACTTTTCCATGAACACTATCTGAAATATTGCAATCAAGTACATTATCTCAGACTTCAGTTAAAAAGATATGCAAATATGTAATCATTTAGTTTTTTATCATTAATGTATGCTTGAATACTGGTTGTAAATTCCAAATATTATCATCTATTTTATGCATATAAAATCAGATTACTTTATTTTACGGGAAAAGGTATTAATTTTTTGGTCGGGATTGGCCTGTGGCCTTGGGTATATATAAGTCGGAACGCTCGGGATCAACATTCTTTTCATCAACTTGCATCTGTCTTAAGTATATTTAAATTTTGGCTAATGGATAATAAAGTTTGTATGTTCTTAATACCTTTTTAATCCAACGTATATATTTTCTCTGGATTGTGCTGGATTTACAGCCCGATTAAATGTGACACGACAGCCATTTTGAATATATTGTTGCAAATTTTGCCCGTAGCAAATTTATCAAAAAAATTTGTATCTAGTTAATTACAATTAGTAATTTTTGTTTGTTATTTACTCTAACGAGCGGAAATGCCTCCCAAAAATAAGACTAAGCGGAATTGCAGACTGAGAGACAACGGGGGCAAAGCATCAAGGTCAAAGAGGTCAAGACAAGAGCGACCAGCGTTAGTGATAGAGGTTGACGATAATCATACAGTTCAGGAACCAGGTCCTTCAGGAAGCATCAACGCCCAAGAGAATGTAGTTGGTGCCAGAAAGTCAAACTCTACCCCACTGGCCCCAGCACCTGTGCCTGCTTTGGCCATTGAATCTCAATCAGGTACAAGCATTGGTTATGAGAATCAATATGTAGATAGCATTCATTCACTATTGGCTAGCAATGTCTCTAACTCGTTGAAGTCTAAAATCATTAGTTCAGCATACATAGAGATTGTTTTGTTGCTTGATAACACTTCCCTGACAGAATCTTCAGAGAAAAAAAATATTTTTTAATGAAAAATGGGAGTTGGTCACAAGAGAGGTTGTTAAACTTAGCAATAAGATTCAAAATATCAGTAGATGGACGGATGCATTCTTAGTTTACTCTAGCATTTATGCTTCAGCCCACCCATAATCTTATCAGGGTTTGTTGAAATATTTACATGACATAAGACTCGGGGCATCAAGATGTGGGAAGGGGGATTGGGGATGGAAGATTTATGACGAGCAGTTTCGACTTCGCCGCAGTATCGATCCCACCATAGATTGGTCTAAAGTAGACTATGAGTTATGGTTGATGTTTATGTCATCATCCCCACAATCTAAACTAACAATTAAACCAAACAGCCCAGCCTACAACAAGTGCTATAATTTCAACTTCAAGGGTCATTGTGGCAGACCTTCTTGCCAGTACATGCCAAGTGCATTAAATGTTCTGGGAGTCATCCACAATATTTGTGCCCTCAATCTAATTATGTTGAGAAGTCCACAAGTTACCCAAGGGGACCACTGCAAGGGCAACCCCAAGTTAGACCCCTTATGTCATACCCAACCCAAACCCCAAGACCACAAAGGTATATGGGCCCTAGGAAATTCCCCTATTAATGTTGAAAAGTTAAATGAATATTTGCAGCCATATCCAGACAAATATGCTGCTAATTAATAAAAAATAGGTTTTCAAAGGGTTTTGAAATAAATTATACAGGCCCAAGGTGTCATGTGTTTTCAAAAAAATCTTAAGTCTGCAAGTGAACACCATGATGAGTTGATGGAAAAGATAAGTAAGGAAATAAAGCTTGGCCGAATCATGGGTCCTTTTGATCAACTTTCAATTTCTAACCTCCATATTTCACCAGTTGGCATTGTCCCTAAATCTGATGGAGGGTGGCGAATGATCACCCATTTATCCTATCCTAGTTCCCAGGGGATCAACGACTTTATAGACCCAGATTTATGTACAGTGCAGTATGCATCTTTTGATGGTGTAGTCAACATGATTGCAAATTTGGGAAGGGGCGCATTGATAGGTAAGATGGATATTAATAGTGCTTTTCGTTTAGTTCCGATCAATCCAGGGGATTTTGACTTGTTAGGTTTCTCTGTAGATGGATTATATTACATAGATAAATGCCTTCCCATGGGTTGTTCCATTAGTTGCAGAATTTGGGAAACATTTGCAACTTTTCTACACTGGCTTGCTCAGTTCAAGTCTGGATTGAATACATTAGATCATTATTTAGACGATTTCCTTTTTGCAGGTAGGTCTGGTAGTGATGAATGTGAAATTCTAATGTCTACTTTTAGTAACTTAGCTGGGGATTTAGAGGTACCTCTAGCCCATGAGAAAACTTCTGGTCCAACGACAAAATTAATATTTCTAGGTTTCGAAATTGATACACTAGAGATGATAATTAAGATACCAGAAGCTAAGTTAGAAATCCTGAAGAGTCTGATTGAAAATTTTTTAGATAGGGAAAAAGTTACACTGCAAGAAATGCAGTCTTTAGTTGGAATGCTCAATTTTTTCTCAAAGGCAATCAGATCTAGTAGAGCTTTTATTCGAAGAATGTATGATGCATTTAGTGGAGTTTTCAAGCCACATCATCATAAAAGATTATCAGTAGGAATTAAAAGTGACCTTAGAATGTGGCTGTTCTTGAACCATTTCAATGGGGTTGCATATTTTCCTATTACTGTATGGGAAGATTCTAGCATTTTACAGTTATTTACAGATAGTGCAGGTTCAGGTCATTTAGGTTGTGGGGGTTACTTAGTGGAAGTTGATTTTTTCTCCAATGGCCAAAACATTGGAACAACCAAGACATTTTGAGAGACATGACTTTCTTGAGCTTATACCAGTAGTTTTAGCAATAGAGATATGGGGACCTAGGTTGTTACATAAAAAAGTTCAGTTTCATGTTGATAACCTTTCATTAGTTAGTGTCACCAATACCCAATCTTCCAAGTCCAAAAGAATGATGGAATTGGTAAGACATTTGGTTCTTAGACTGATGATCAATAATGTTATATTTAGGGCAAATCACATTAGTAGCTTGGATAACAAAATTGCAGATTCTATCTCTCGCAAACAGTGGTTCCGCTTCAAGACGTTAGCACCAGAGGCAAGCACCAGACCAGACCCTCTTCCAGTAGAATTATGATTTACAGATTCAAATGAATAAATTGCTAGATGCTTCAATCTCTGAAAACACTAAGACAGCATACGAAACAGGACAAAATTCATTTGATAAAGAATTTGGGTACGAAATTTCATGGCCCCCACCTCTTAGAGATGTTGTTCACTTTGTTGCTTATCTGTCACTTAAGAAGTGTTCCTATGCTATGGCAAATCTTATCTATCTTCTATTAGTTTTCAATGCAAAATTCACAATTGGGTTGATGAGGCAAAGAACTTTCTGGTTGTAAAGGTTCTTGAGGGTATGAGAAGAACTGGTAGGTCTGCAGATGCAAGGCTACCTATAACCTTGCAGTTGTTTACTAAAGTTGTTAGGGTTTAATCGAGCATTTGTAGCAATAGTTATGAAACAAAATTGTTCAGAGCTGCTTATATATTAGCCTTCTTTGGTTTTCTCAGAATAGGGTAATTCACATTGTCTACTGGTAATAGTGTTCATACAATTTTACAAGTGACTTATGTTCAGTTTGAAGCCAATTACTCCAAGGTTTTTGTACACATAAGAATGTCAAAATGTGATCAGGATAGAAAGGGGGTTTCTTTAGCCATTGATAAAAGTGAGGGAATCCTGTGTCCAGTAGCAAGTTTAATAGATTATCTTGCAGTAAGACCAAAAATTAAAGGGCCATTATTTATCCACTGTGGAAAAAATCCCCTTACCAGATATCAGATCTCTTCGGTTTTGAAAAAATCACTTCAGGTTTTGGGGGTTCAGGGACATTATAGGGCCCATTCATTTCGTATCGGGGCAGCCACTGCAACATTTGAAGCGGGGTGTTCACAAGATGTCATTATGTATGCAGGGCGTTGGAAGTCTAGGGCATACAAATCATACATAAGATGTCCTATTGGGCAGATGTTGGGGGAAAATAAGTTGTAATTTTGTAAATATAACAAGAATTATTCAAATTATTGCATACATTTGTAGAGGTCCCTGAAGTTAAAGTCTGGTGTGTGGGCTCCTCTATTATTAAGAATGCAATGATGGCATCAGTATGCAGACCGGGGGGAACAAATCTTATATTGGATAGATTGAAAATAAATATCTGGTGACAGGGATATTCAGGTTTGAATTTTTGGGGACTTAAAAGAAAGCTCTTTTTTCTGACAGAATATGAGGAATCCCCAGACTTTTTGGTTATTCACTGTGGGGCAAACGATTTAGGATCAATTGATCTGTATACTCTCATTGAGAAAATTAAATCCCATCTAAAGATTATTAAGACTCGCTTTCCACATTCTACACTTGTTTGGTCACAGATGCTGCCACGAAATAAATGGAGGTACTCGAGGGACAATAAAGCAGTGGATCGATCCCGTCTTAAGGCCAATAGGGTAGCTGCTTCATTAGTGTTAGAGTCGGGGGTTGTTACATAAAGTACCCTGATTTATTGAAAAAAATATCACGATTTCTGTTGCCAGATGGAGTACACCTCAATGACCTAGGAAATAAACTCTTTCTAAATAATATCCAAGGGGGATTAGAATTTTTCCTGTCAAAGCAAGGCAATGTGTATCCTTAAACAAAACATAAAGAACATTGGTCCGTGGGGGCTTTTTTGTCAGTTGCTTGGTGCTCCCCCATGTGTGGGATGACTGCGAACTCTCCTTCGGTTGTTCGCTGTCATGTGGCGTTTGCGCACACCAAAGCAACTGAGGCCTACATTAACTTTGTATTGTTGTGAAGTTTTCACCATTGAACTGTGAAGGGGGTTGAAATGTTGAACCATTTTATATGTAAAATATTTGCTGATATGTTGATATAATTTGTTTTGTGCTTGAATTGTGCATATAACTAATTACACTTAAATAAGTAACCTTGAATAAGTAACCACCCGCGGTTTACCCGGGGTGGTCATTTTTGCACATATGACTTGTTTGTGTTGATGAATTTTGTTGAATTTGTGTGGGTTTGCCCAAAAGTTGTGTGGATTAATTGGCATCCCACAAATTACTATGCCACGGCCAATGTTCGCCAAAATAAAGGTTAAAACAAACATTTTGTTGTCATTTCCCTGTATAAATAATATCATCTATTTTATGCATATAAAACCAGATGACTTTATTTTACGGGAAAAGGTATTAATTTTTTGGTCGTGATCGGCCTGCGGCCTTGGGTATATATAAGTCGGAAAGCTCGGGATCAACATTCTTTTCATCAACTTGCTGGATACAGAGTAGGTTGAATATTTCTTTGTCAAGTTTTTTCATAATATTTGTAAGAAATTTTTTGCATCTGCCTTAAAGATCCCACCCACCCATTCCAATAATTTGGAGTTTAAATGATTGCATATTTGTTTCTTGGTGCTGGCTTTTTCTTTGTATTTTACAGAATCTGTTGCACTGGATGTTGTCTTCGTGAAATATGTCGTGGCATAACCTGTACAGGAGTGGCGTTTGCGCACACCAAAGCAACTGAGGCCTAATAAACTTTGTATTGTTGTGAAGTTTTCACCATTGAACTGTGAAGGGGGTTGAAATGTTGACCATTTTATATGTAAAACATTTGCTGATATGTTGATATAATTTGTTTTGTGCTTGAACTGTGCATATAACTAACTACACTTAAATAAGTAACCACCCGCGGTTTACCCGTGGTGGTCATTATTGCACATATGACTTGTTTGTGTTGATGAATTTTGTTGAATTTGTGTGGGTTTGCCCAAAAGTTGTGTGTATTAATTGGCATCCCATAAATTACTATGCCACGGCCAATGTTCGCCAAAATAAAGGTTAAAACAAACATTTTGTTGTCATTTCCCTGTATAAATAATTCATTGTACATTGAATCGTTTTATTTGTATAATTCTTCCTTGTGACAAATGTAACAACATTTAATATCAGGCAATACCGCTCCATGAATGTAGTTTTACTTACCCGTACATTGGCCTTTGTAATAAATGTTCTCTTAAGTTCAAAAAATGTTTATTCTAATTTAACGCAAAAACAGAGCAAAGTAGACATAAAACAACATAAGAGTAGACTTAAGTAAACGAAGCTGAATTGAACGAACAGTATTCAAGCTCAAAAGTTCAAAAAGTTGCTTTTGTATTAAGCAATACAAAAAAGGAGCAGAGAAAACACGGACCTCCAGAACATGAGAGGAGGGATCAGTTGCCATGGAGGAGTGAGCATCCCCTGCTAACCGGTCACACGTTGTCATGATCGGGAAAGAACGGAAACATCTGTCAACAATTCACAGTGTACATATAATGATGGCCAAACAATAAGTATGAGAAACGTCAGTCAGCTTTTGACTTATGATAAATAATAATTGCTGATAAGGTGGAGAGCTACAAATTTTGTTCTATACTCGGCACTCAGAGCAATTTACCAGTGAGGGCTCTTTTACCTGCCAGCACCTACTGTGACACGGAACTTCGGTTTATAGAATCTCATCCAAAGGACGGGTCTCCACGTCCCATAATAGGATTATAACCACGCCTTATTATAGATATCCTGGGATGTCCTGTTTTACAATGCCATTGTTTACAAATTAAATTTTATGTTTCATAAAATGTTTTTATATGCAAGCTTTTTTAAATTGTTTTTGAAAAGGTTAGATTAAATTGTCGTTTTTATTAAGATGCGTTGTATTAAGAATAGTGTGGACTGGATCGGGATCGAACTCGTATTCAGATGGGGTTCGCCTTGATCGGGATGGAATTCCCAATAATTAAATTGCCGTAAACATGTGGTTTATATAGACAGAAGAATAAACCCCCAAGTATCTATATAAAAATATCGCTCTATTTAATATTTGCCACACGTTTGATGTGTTATTAGATTTGAACAGTTTGATTGATAGTGCAGTTGACTGAGTCGCGCAATTGGCATGGAGGCAAATACATGATATCCTAAGCCGCGAACAATGGTGTTGATAGCTCATTATTTCATTAGTTGTATTCAAGACTTGGTATTTTAATACACAGTGAACTAGATTTCGATAATTTACAGCTTCATAAAGATAGATTTAAAGTGTTAGTCTGAGCAAGTGGCGGCCTCAAGACCCACGAGCAAGCCAACTTGATTTACTTGACTTTCAATGTATACATACTGCATACTGAGGGTGCTATATTAGCTATCCAGATTCAATCAAGGGTGTACTGGGATTTACCCCGGGTTGTATTCCATACACCCTTCGGCCCTCGGGCGTACGGAATACAACCCGGGGTAACTCCCCGTACACTCTTGATTGAATCTGGATAAGAAATTAATTTCCCAAGTACCCAAATAAATTCTTCACAAACAAGTCACGATCAACTATGTTTCAAGCTATTTTCTACGTCGTGCAAGGCATCCTGACGTCACGTTTTTTGGTTTTTATCATGGAGAAAGTATGCATTGTGACGGCACAATTTAATTTAACCCCGGCTTAAATCGGGTGTACGGAAATAATCTGCTTTATTCAAATCGGCGGGAAAGATCTCGCAAAACCACAAGCAACACCAACCAATGTCACTGGGAAAATTATGGCACTAAAACAGATCTTACTTTTAACCAACAACTTTTCTTTAGTAATTTTTGGACAATTATTACGCAGACATCCATCTAAAGTAGGCGACCATTACAAATGTAAAGTGTTTGACAATGATCAACTTCTGCATGATCCGTGTCACCAGTCCCCCAGTAATCTTATATTTTGGCACCATCGCGGATTATGGGACCCAGACATTAAATATCTTGCCAGTGAGGGGGTTTCACGTAAAAGACAACAGTAACGACCACTGGTTCATGAAGCAGTACCTTCAGAGCATTCAAAGTGCTGTCCTCTACGCCTTCCTTCTGAATGGACGGGAGAATGAACAAGGGTAAGCAGTACATTGTACATATGATTAAGGTTCATTGATACTCTGATAAGAGAGATAACCCTTAATGACATAAATGTCTATTATTCCTTCATACAATGGTCAAGTTGAAATGTCTCTGTTGGCCAAATTAGCCCCACAAGCTATGATATATTTGTATTTTACTCATAAAACACATTTTTTGGGAAATCATGACATTTTATATATAAAATATATTACATATAAAAACATTTTTATGAGTAAGAAGAGGATTTATGAACCTTAAAGATGGATATGCATATGATGAAAATTTCTGCTATAAGGTAAGTACATGTATAAAAATATAAGACATCATTTTAGTGTTATACTCTCAATGTATAATCAGCAAGTTTCTGCACATTATGTCACTTGATTTCATAATTAGTAACATGTATCAGTGTCAGTATCGGTCATAATTTTGGGAATCACCAATGGATTCCGTCATATGTATTTGAAGGCAACAGGTTTGTTTTTTTTTTTTCAATCTTCATGATATCTAATAAAGGTTAAATTGCGAGGATCTGTTATATTATTTAAAACAGGTTTGTTTTGTTTCATCTTCCCGATATCTAAGGAAGGTCGGGAGGATCTGTTCATTTTTTTTTAATGTGGTTGCCTATAAATGTCATACCGGTATAATGTTTAAGTTGCAGGTAGGTTTGTTTATTTCTAGTTCATTTCCATTGTGAAACGAGCATATGTTTTGTTTTTTTTTTTGTTGTTGTTGTTGTTGTTGTTGTTCATTTTTATGTCTTATGAGCTGCAACATATGATGTATCTAACTATGACCATGATAACTGACCTGTTCAAGCTAACACTTATAATATGATATGATAAGTGGGTAACATGCATTGTAAAGAGCTTATTTACAATGATAAAGATGAAAACTATAAGCATATTCACTCATTCCATGTGCTCATAGATAAGTTGCAAAAATTAGTAATACTATTATATTTTCATCAATGACAATTAATATTGCTTGGACTCATTGTAGAGTAAAATGCCGGTGTAAAGACGAATAATGACCCCCATCGAATAATGACCGGGGGGTCATTTTTCAACGACAAAAAATGACCCCCACCCGTAGAAAAAATTCATTTTTTGTAGAAAAAGGGTCCTAGGGGGTCATTATTTTATATGTTAGTCCTATAAAATAATGACCCCCATTGAAAAATGACCCCCTTTAAAGTGATACAAAATATACACTCTTTGATATCTTTTTTACAGCGAAACTAATTTTTACATTTTCTGAAACCAGAAAAATACAAAAAGTCGTATGAAATAATTAAGAGTTTACGTAGTCTTTCAATGCTAAAATTGTGTTTGAAAAGAGATTCTTTAATTGTCAAGTAAATAAAATTTCCTTTTAATATTCCTCCGTATAGAGTTTGCTTAAAGAATGATATTCCACTTGTTTTTAGAAATCAAACCATGCAAAAATCAGGTTTAAATACTCTTTAATAGGAAAAATTAAATTTTCCGTCATTTCAACATTTCAACTATTTGACAATGTAAGTTGAATAAATTTTTATCCCCCCCCCCCCAAAAAAAAACATTACGCTAAATCAAAACAAAAAAATAATAATAAATGAAAAGCAAAAATATAAATAAAACTCTATACCTTTTCATAATTCTGAAAGAGGCTCTAGATAAAATATTGAAATGAAGTTAAGCCTTCACACAAGTACTATCATATCATAATTTACTTCGCCATGATTAAAGCATACTTTCAATGTTGGTGGAGGTATACTTGAAAGTATTGTGGCAAAGTAACAGTTAAAAATTAGTAGAATAGTAGATTATTTTTAGCTTATTTTTAATTCCTTCTTATAGAAAAATAAAGGTAGGGTGTTTGTTTTTGCTTTTGTTCAATATCGACTTCCTCCTAAATAAGAAAGGGGGTGGGGTAAGTATAAGCCCTAAAAATATGCTCTGTAAAGCTTTGGGCTAGTGTAAAATACACAGTCATTCTAATGCAAAAACTATACATGCAGACATAAACTTTTGATTTAGCACACAGTATTCATTACATTTCTTTTAACGTAGAACCTACTTCGTATGACATCATAACTGGTAAATGTGTTAAACCTGTGCTAACCCATTAAGACGTCATAATTAATTCAATGCCACTTTTTCCCGTACTTGACAGCTTCAATAAAAATGGTAGAAAATACTGCATTTTGAAATTCACAGAATTCAATCATGCCAACATAATCTTAATTCAATTCATATATTTTTTGGTTTATAATGCTTAATGGCAATATATTTCTGGAATAAGAGAAAATATGTAGGCACCTTTTATTTACTAAATCTAGACCTGAAGTTGACAAACCCAAGACTATCTAGTGTAATGAAATTACAATGTACATACAACTTTCGTATCAATTTGAATGGTATGTAACCATTTTGAAGGAGTGCATAAGTCGTAAGAAATCTTTAGTTGCCAGCTATATAATGTAATAACTTGATGAAATGTGTCTAAGTCAAAGATGTACGTGTTGTAGATCGTTTGATCGTGTGTATATTTTTGTGATATCTATAATGAAATGATGTGCATTCCTTTTAACAATTATTTGTTTGCTATTCATATTCTTGGTGTTTGATTACAATTTTTCTATTAACTATGATCTTTTTAACGTAAAAGTACAATTTCTGATAAATGTTTAATCTGAAAGTAACCCCAAACAGTCATTTAATTAATTATAAATCCCGTGTAAGTGCAAAAGGTCAAGAATATGAGTATCGGTAAATAGCCTAACTTTCATTAGTTAGAGGGGAAAGGTATATATTTTAATCATTTTTTGTAATCATATGGCTATGTTCTTCATCATATTGAAGATTGAAAACATTTTGACAAAGACTTCTAAAAAATATTTACAAGGGTGCATAATTGACTAAAAATAATAGAGTTCATTTGACTATTTTTTTTAATGGTGGACTTATCTTTTATGTTAATAAAAAGAAATTGTTCTTGATAAAAAATTGTTTAATATTATTCAGTTAAAAAGGTTTATAAACGACGATGTTTGAAGAAGTATTTTTGTGATTTTTCATATTCCCTTTATGACAAGTACCCCTAAAAAAATTTGAAAATGTGAAGTCGCAGTATGTAAGTACCATACCAAGTTTCACAGCCTGTTCTAGATTAAAAAACAAGGAAACATATCATGATATCTTAACTGATTGATAAGCAAGTACTAATTTATCATTTTGAAAAGTTTGAAAATCTTGTGACAAAGACTTTTCCGACATAGGTTCTACCTTAATTCTTGTTTTACTCCACCCTTTTACTCAGTTCAGAGTATATTTTTCAGAGAATTTAATATGAAAATCAGAACAAACATTTTCATTGTTGTAACGTCTTCTTTATAATGTATATTAATATGAAAAGTTAATTGAAGACCATTTCTTTTATGTCCCCGTAATCGAAGATTCGGGGGTATATAGTTTTATCGTGTTCGTCTGTATGTCCGTCTGTCTATCTGGCGGTTTGTTTGTCCGCAAAAACATTAACCTTTACCATAACTTTTCATTTATTGGAGCTATGACTTTCATATTCTTTTGACAAGACCTTACTTTGGGTACCACTAAATTTGACCTTTTGACCTTTACCTTGGAGTTTGTCCCCTTTTGCACAAAAATGCCAAATTTTTTTTGGCCATAACTTTTAAACGGTAGATACTAGTACTCTCATACTTCAAAAATGTAGTTTTTTGGCATTACCTTTCATTGAATACTAAAAACCTTGACCTTTTGACCTTGACCTTGGAGTTTTCCGTACTTATGATTTTTTTTACCTTGGCCATAACTTTTGAACGGTAAGGGCTAGGGTATTCGTACTTCACATATGTAATCCTTGTTACATTAAACATTTTCTTAAGAAATCATCAACTTTGACCTTTGAGTTTGACCTACCTTTCAAAAACTTATCCTTAGCCATTACTTTTGAACAAGTGGTGCTAGGGCTTTCCTATTTTGCAGTTGTATTTCTTGTGAGAAGACCCTACTTTGGGTAACAATATATTTAAATTGCATTTAAGAAAAGTTTAATCTTCGCTATGTTGCCATACAGGTGCATAGCTTTTTCACAAACACATCCTTTTAAATATGAGGATTTGCGGATAAGAGATGGATACCTCAAAGCGTAACAGACGGACGGACGGACATCCCGATCACTATATACCCTCCCGCTTTTCAAGCGGAGGATTTAATAATATATAATACTGCTGATTTTTTCTGTCAGTTCAATGATTTCCACCATCAAAAAACAATGTTTACCTAACCCTTAAGGCTTGATAAATCTTTTACTCCTTTATATTCTGAATCATTGCATTTACCTTAAACTATGGCTATAATTGTATAATGTTATGAGATCAACATATCATCAGTTTAATCCCAATAAGCTCAGGTGAGCATTTTGGCCAATATGCTTCTTTATCAAATTTTTTTTGCCCCCTAAAAATTTTAGCTTTAATCTACAAGGGGTCATTTTTCTACGGGGGTCATTTTTCTTCACGTGGGTTCTGTAAATTTTTAGGGAAGTGACACTTTTTCTACGGGCAAAAGGGTATTTTTCTACGTCGAAAAATGACCCCCGGTCATTATTCGATGGGGGTCATTATTCGTCTTTACACCGGCAAAGAAGAGGTCGCATATTTAATATGCTCAACTGCTTCCTGTGCATTCGGCTTTGGGCATCTCACCCCAGTTTATCATCGACTCAATAGAGCTGTTCCAAACAACCAACCCTCCAACCCCCCTCCTCCCGTCGACTATAATCAGCTGGTAGCCGCAATTTTTAAACAACAACAACAAATTTTGTCTTTCAGTAATACTTTCACAAACGCCACTATCGCAAAACAGGCTCTGTCCACTGCGACGCAGACTGCTTATACCTCTTCTAGTGATTCAAATAGTTCTAATTTGGTAAACACCCTACAGAATTTGTTTTCAGGAGGTTCGGTGGCAGATACATTAAGCAACTCATAACAACTCATGTTAACAACTCAAATTCTGTCCCATTATCAGTGGAGAATGTCATTCCCCTGGTTGCTAATGTCCAAGTACACAAAACAAAAAATAAAATCTGGAGTTCTCAATTCATTGTCCTCAAAGGTTAATATCTTAATTTCAAAGGAACATATTTCAATTAATATATAAAATAATGCTATTCAATTTAACCCTCAGTCATTGAAACAGTCAGTGTTTTCATTACACTAATGGACATCAGAATATTTGATGTTCATGTCAATACACACGAGTTGTTATTCCAAGAACATGCCAATCTACTAAAATATTGCTTCACTGTTAGGGAAATTGTGAGTTCTAATGGGGATGGAGTCTAGAGGTATTATGATGTAATTTTAGAAAACTCTGATTGATCTTCTGGTAGACAGCTTAAATTTAAATTTGGTTTTAAACTAGACTGCACTGAATTTCTTTCAACCCCTAGATAGAACAAAGGTAGTCAACAAAAATTTAAATGAGGAATTGGGTGTCAATCGTATTTCAGGTCTTTATACATTTAAACCTTTTGATACTTTATTTGTTCACCATTAATGTTCGTGTCTAAGAAACTACGCGGTTAATTTAGAACCATACACGATCTATCCTTACCAGAGGGTAATTCAGTAAATGAACATATTTCATGAGAAAAGAGGTTGTGCAATATGACGCCATGATAATTTGATACTGTTACATGTAATCAAGAAACTTTGGAAATGGGTAGTTAGAGCTAAGTTAGAAACTTCCCAATACACTTTTCAGACAATCACTTTTTACGTTTCTGTTTGGAACGATCAATATTATTTTGATATATTTTTAACAATGGGTAGGATTTCTTTATGTCAGTTGTTTGAGATTTTAAGCAGGGCCTTGCAATGGATTATGTTGAATAAATATCAGGCCTCTGTTAAGTCTCATCTAAATTTGTCTTTTCTTCATTGGACTAGAAATTTTGTAAGCTTATGTTGGAGAGTAGGAGATCCTCTTAAAGAGTCAAAAACTCTTTCCAACATCTTATATGACTATCTATGGGACAAATGTAGATTTTGTTTTAATTGAAATTATGTTACCTGAAGACAAACTTATTAATACGAGACAAATATTGGCAAGGACAGTGCGTAGAAGAAATCAATTATGAGAATTTCAGTCCTTCATAGGTGTACTCAATTTTGCCTGCCAAGTGGTCATACCTGGTCGTGCCTTTTTGAGACGCTTCATAGATTTCACTTGTTGTCTGTCCATTACATAAAATTCACATTCAGTACCAACGTAATTCATTAACAAGACATTTAGCATGCCGTGTTGCCTCTTTGTTTACGCCATCTTCTTGTAACACAAACTTAGAAATCATTATATAAAAATAGCTGGGATAAGCACTAATTATAAGTCGTCACATATCATATATAAGTTGAAACTATTCATTATTTGCCATTATCCAAGCTATAATTTACATGATTGTACATTAATGCATTTTTTATATGATTTTGTTAACTTTGTTATTTATCTGGTCAATAAATGACATATTCACTAAACTCAACTAGGTTCTTCTGTTTCCTTTAGTGGTTCAAACAACGAGAACAAGCTGTGGAAGGGAATTTCATATTATCAGATTTATTGTCTGTTAGTAAACGGTTGTGGATATTAATAAAATTTTATGTTTCATAAAATGGTTTATATACAAACTTTTTTACATTGCTGTTTAAATAGTAAGATTAAATTGCAGTTATTTATCAGAACAAAAATTACAGGAAAATAAAATTGTAACACGTTTTTGTGTATTTGCACTCTTCGGCAGAAAGAGGTAATAGATACGATCTCTGAAGATAAAAACAAACATTGATGCTGGCCTCTAGGGTAACCTTTTAACCTGATCGAACGATTCCCAGAATATACGATTCATTACAATGCGGTTGTTTTCTTGTTTACTTGTTTATCGGAAGATGTATATGGTTAGGAGGAAGAAGCAACCAATGAGATTGGAGTGACCAGAGTTCAGACGTTTGGATAATTTAACTACGGAAAACAATATTTAAAGATTATGCAAAAGATTGGAAACTATTTTAGAAGTGCATTAGAAGTTTAAAAAGTACTCAAGGTCAGAATAATAGTAATAAACATTCAAATTAAAATTTAAAGTAATTATTGCAAATTTCGAAGGAGTTCCAAATATGGAGATGTAAATCTACAAACGTAAACCTAGTATGAAATGAACGGCCTGGATAGACAGGATTTCAGTGGAAAGCTGAATCTTGACTGTCTTGGTTGCATTTCATACAGGTTGGGTAACATCGCCACTCCCCAACAATGTCAGCCGCTTGGGTCCGGAAAGTTCCTTTGGAAATAAAATGTCAATGAATTATTTAATAAAACGAATAGCGAAATTTACTTATTCCGGTACCTCCACAAGTCACACGAGTTCAGAAGGAATTATATTATAAAGATCAAGAGCTAGCTTGAGTCATCCGGGTACCTCTTCACGAGTCCCAGTGAATGAGATTAACATGATTATGAAAAGAGAATTCTTAATTCATATTATTTTTATGAAATATTATTGAGATATGTTGTATCAAGAATGGTGTCGACTGGATCAGGTTCGGCTTGATGGTGTTCGAATATTCAATTAATTAAATTGGGGCAAACACGAGATTGTGGTCAATTTACCTCCCTTCCTCCTCCCATTACCAAATTTTAAAATGGAAAATGTTTACTTGGTAATTTTTTTGTGATTTCTTTTTTTGTATAGATTTTTCCTCATTGTATAAGATCAAGCATGCGGCGTGGCCTCTTTGTTTACGCCACCTTCTTGTTGTACAAACTTGGTAATCATTATATAACAATAGCTGTGATAAGCACTAAGTCGCAATGTATCATATCTAAGTTGAAACTATTCATCATTTGTCCTTATGTCAATATTCACCAATATAAGTTCAATAACCCTTTAATATTCTAATGTGTGAATACTGTTGAATCATTTAAAATGTTAATGTCTTTTATTGGGTCATCAGCGTAAACTAAGATGACCTATCGCTATCTGTTTTCGTCCACCGTCGTGCATCATACGTTGTGTGTTAACATTTGAACATTTTCAGCTTCTTCTCTGCAACCGCTTAACCCATTTCATTCTATGTGTTAATAGTAAAAATTGAATTAGGTTAATAAATATACATCTTTGCC